>NC_134505.1:6248110-6290610 GCF_040206685.1 Ascaphus truei | reverse complement strand
CTCCTAATGAGTGACACTGCCTCCTAATGTGTGACACTGCCCCCTAATGTGTGACACTGCCTCCCAATGAGTGACACTGCTTCCTAATGTGTAACACTGCCCCCTAATGTGTGACACTGCCTCCTAATGAGTGACACTGTCCCCTAATTAGTGACACTGCCTCCTAATGAGTGACACTCCGTCCTAATGAGTGACACTGCCTCCTAATGAGTGACACTGCCTCCTAATGTGTGACACTGCCCCCTAATGTGTGACACTGCCTCCTAATGAGTGACACTGTCCCCTAATGAGTGACACTGCCTCCTAATGAGTGACACTGCTTCCTAATGAGCGACACTGCCTCCTAATGAGTGACACTGCCTCCTAATGAGTGACACTGCCTCCTAATGAGTGACACTGCCTCCTAATGAGTGACACTGCCTCCTAATGAGTAACACTGCCTCCTAATGAGTGACACTGCTTCCTAATGTGTGACACTGCCTCCTAATGAGTGACACTGCCTCCTAATGAGTGACACTGTCTCCTAATGAGTGACACTGCTTCCTAATGTGTGACACTGCCTCCTAATGAGTGACACTGCCTCCTAATGAGTGACACTGCTTCCTAATGAGTGACACTGCTTCCTAATGTGTGACACTGCCTCCTAATGAGTGACACTGCGCCCTAATGAGTGACACTGCCCCCTAATGAGTGACACTGCTTCCTAATGAGTGACACTGCCTCCTAATGAGTGACACTGCCTCCTAATGAGTGACACTGCCTCCTAATGAGTGACACTGCCTCCTAATGAGTGACACTGTCCCCTAATGAGTGACACTGCCTCCTAATGAGTGACACTGCTTCCTAATGTGTGACACTGCCCCTAATGTGTGACACTGACTCCTAATGAGTGACACTGTCCCCTAATGAGTGACACTGCCTCCTAATGAGTAACACTGCCTCCTAATGAGTGACACTGCCTCCTAATGAGTGACACTGTCCCCTAATGAGTGACACTGCCTCCTAATGAGTGACACTGCTTCCTAATGTGTGACACTGCCCCTAATGTGTGACACTGACTCCTAATGAGTGACACTGTCCCCTAATGAGTGACACTGCCTCCTAATGAGTAACACTGCTTCCTAATGAGTGACACTGCTTCCTAATGTGTGACACTGCCTCCTAATGAGTGACACTGCGCCCTAATGAGTGACACTGCGTCCTAATGAGTGACACTGCGTCCTAATGAGTGACACTGCGTCCTAATGGGTGACACTGCCTCCTAATGAGTGACACTACCCCCTAATGAGTGACACTGCCTCCTAATGCGTGACACTGCCCCCTAATGAGTGAGACTGCCTCCTAATGAGTGACACTGCCTCCTAATGAGTGACACTGCCCCCTAATGAGTGACACTGCCTCCTAATGAGTGACACTGCTTCCTAATGTGTGACACTGCCTCCTAATGAGTGACACTGCCTCCTAATGAGTGACACTGCCCCCTAATGAGTGACACTGCCTCCTAATGAGTGCCACCGCCCCCTAATGAGTGACACCGCCCCTAATGAGTGACACTGCCTCCTAATGAGTGACACCGCCCCCTAATGAGTGACACCGCCCCCTAATGAGTGACACTGCCCCCTAATGAGTGACACTGCCTCCTAATGAGTGACACTGCCCCCTAATGAGTGACACTGCCCCCTAATGAGTGACACTGCCTCCTAATGAGTGACACTGCCCCCTAATGAGTGACACTGCCCGCTAATGAGTGACACTGCCCCCTAATGAGTGAAAGTGCCCCCTAATGAGTGACACTGCTTCCTAATGTGTGACACTGCCCCCTAATGAGTGACACTGCCCCCTAATGAGTGACACTGCCCCCTAATGAGTGAAAGTGCCCCCTAATGAGTGACACTGCCTCCTAATGTGTGACACTGCCTCCTAATGTGTGACACTGCCCCCTAATGAGTGACACCGCCCCCTAATGAGTGACACCGCCCCCTAATGAGTGACACCACCCCCTAATGAGTGACACTGCCTCCTAATGAGTGACACTGCCCCCTAATGAGTGACACTCCCTCCTAATGAGTGACACTGCCCCCTAATGAGTGACACTGCCCCCTAATGAGTGAAAGTGCCTTCCCATGAGTAAAACTCCTTCCCAATGAGTGTCACCGCACAGGACT
The DNA here is from genome assembly GCF_040206685.1 of Ascaphus truei. Classification (NCBI taxonomy): domain Eukaryota; kingdom Metazoa; phylum Chordata; class Amphibia; order Anura; family Ascaphidae; genus Ascaphus; species Ascaphus truei. Next base: position 6,288,445 of record NC_134505.1, on the reverse strand, counting down.
GCACTGACCAGGTGAGTGGACGGCCGGCCCTGGACTTGTAATGGGAGAGGTGTGGGGAGGATCTCACACCACGGGGCCTCAAACCTCCTACTGCAGAGGTATGACAGGGGCAGGGGTCAGACTCCCGGACAGGAACAACCTGTTCCATCCCGGCCCAGAGTCCTAATTCCCATGTCATAATGGCTCGTGTGCAGCTGCTCAACTGCAATCCTTCTGTCTTTCCTCGGGAGATATAGTCCCAAGTCCCAGCCAGTCTGCTCATCAGTCTATGTGATACTTAGGGGGTCACCCTACATCACATATACACCCAGGACTGTGTGAGCCTGTCCCTGATACTCTGCAGTCAGGTCACCCTACATCACATCTACACCCAGGACTGTGTGAGCCTGTCCCTGTTCCACCATTGGAAGCGCCTGCAGAAATGTCTAGGCCTGGAGGTTCCATCTTATTTATTTATAACGTGTGTTACAGGCAGTAATACAGTGAGAGTTACCTCTCGTTCTCACGCGTGTCCTGGGCACAGAGTTATAACGTGTGTTACAGGCAGTAATACAGTGAGAGTTACCTCTCGTTCTCACGCATGTCCTGGGCACAGAGTTATAACGTGTTACAGGCAGTAATACAGTGAGAGTTACCTCTCGTTCTCACTCATGTCCTGGGCACAGAGATATAACATGTGTTACAGGCAGTAATACAGTGAGAGTTACCTCTCGCTCTCACGCATGTCCTGGGCACAGAGTTATAACGTGTTACAGGCAGTAATACAGTGAGAGTTACCTCTCGTTCTCACGCATGTCCTGGGCACAGAGTTATAACATGTTACAGGCAGTAATACAGTGAGAGTTACCTCTCGTTCTCACGCATGTCCTGGGCACAGAGTTATAACGTGTTACAGGCAGTAATACAGTGAGAGTTACCGCTCGCTCTCACGCATGTCCTGGGCACAGAGTTATAACACGTGTTATAGGCAGTAATACAGTGAGAGTTACCTCTCGTTCTCACGCATGTCCTGGGCACAGAGTTATAACGTGTTACAGGCAGTAATACAGTGAGAGTTACCTCTCGTTCTCACGTATGTCCTGGGCACAGAGTTATAACATGTGTTACAGGCAGTAATACAGTGAGAGTTACCTCTCGCTCTCACGCATGTCCTGGGCACCGAGTTATAACATGTTACAGGCAGTAATACAGTGAGAGTTACCTCTCGTTCTCACGTATGTCCTGGGCACAGGGTTATAACGTGTTACAGGCAGTAATACAGTGAGAGTTACCTCTCGCTCTCACACATGTCCTGGGCACAGAGTTATAACATGTTACAGGCAGTAATACAGTGAGAGTTACCTCTCGTTCTCACGCATGTCCTGGGCACAGAGATATAACACGTGTTACAGGCAGTAATACAGTGAGAGTTACCTCTCGCTCTCACGCATGTCCTGGGCACAGAGTTATAACGTGTGTTACAGGCAGTAATACAGTGAGAGTTACCTCTCGTTCTCACGCATGTCCTGGGCACAGAGATATAACATGTGTTACAGGCAGTAATACAGTGAGAGTTACCTCTCGCTCTCACGCATGTCCTGGGCACAGAGTTATAACGTGTTACAGGCAGTAATACAGTGAGAGTTACCTCTCGTTCTCATGCATGTCCTGGGCACAGAGTTATAACATGTGTTACAGGCAGTAATACAGTGAGAGTTACCTCTCGCTCTCACGCATGTCCTGGGCACAGAGTTATAACGTGTTACAGGCAGTAATACAGTGAGAGTTACCTCTCGCTCTCACGCATGTCCTGGGCACAGAGTTATAACATGTGTTACAGGCAGTAATACAGTGAGAGTTACCTCTCGCTCTCACGCATGTCCTGGGCACAGAGATATAACATGTGTTACAGGCAGTAATACAGTGAGAGTTACCTCTCGCTCTCACGCATGTCCTGGGCACAGAGTTATGTGTGTTACAGGGAGTAATACAGTGAGAGTTACCTCTCGTTCTCACGCATGTCCTGGGCACAGAGATATAACATGTGTTACAGGCAGTAATACAGTGAGAGTTACCTCTCGCTCTCACGCATGTCCTGGGCACAGAGTTATAACGTGTTACAGGCAGTAATACAGTGAGAGTTACCTCTCGCTCTCACGCATGTCCAGGGCACAGAGTTATGTGTGTTACAGGGAGTAATACAGTGAGAGTTACCTCTCGTTCTCACGCATGTCCTGGGCACAAAGTTATAACGTGTACAGGCAGTAATACAGTGAGAGTTACCTCTCGCTCACACGCATGTCCTGGGCACAGAGTTATGTGTGTTACAGGGAGTAATACAGTGAGAGTTACCTCTCGTTCTCACGCATGTCCTGGGCACAGAGTTATAACATTTGTTACAGGCAGTAATACAGTGAGCGTTACCTCTCGCTCTCACGCATGTCCTGGGCACAGAGTTATAACGTGTTACAGGCAGTAATACAGTGAGAGTTACCTCTCGTTCTCACGCATGTCCTGGGCACAGAGTTATAACGTGTTACAGGCAGTAATACAGTGAGAGTTACCTCTCGTTCTCACGCATGTCCTGGGCACAGAGTTATAACGTGTTACAGGCAGTAATACAGTGAGAGTTACCCCTCGCTCTCAAGCATGTCCTGGGCACAGAGTTATAAGATGTGTTACAGGCAGTAATACAGTGAGAGTTACCTCTCGTTCTCACGCATGTCCTGGGCACAGAGTTATAACGTGTTACAGGCAGTAATACAGTGAAAGTTACCTCTCGCTCTCACGCATGTCCTGGGCACAGAGTTATAACGTGTTACAGGCAGTAATACAGTGAGAGTTACCTCTCGCTCTCACGCATGTCCTGGGCACAGAGTTATAACATGTGTTACAGGCAGTAATACAGTGAGAGTTACCTCTCGCTCTCACGCATGTCCCGGGCACAGAGTTATAACGTGTTACAGGCAGTAATACAGTGAGAGTTACCCCTCGCTCTCACGCATGTCCTGGGCACAGAGTTATAAGATGTGTTACAGGCAGTAATACAGTGAGAGTTACCTCTCGCTCTCACGCATGTCCTGGGCACAGAGTTATAACGTGTTACCAGGCAGTAATACAGTGAGAGTTACCTCTCGCTCTCACGCATGTCCTGGGCACAGAGTTATAACGTGTTACAGGCAGTAATACAGTGAGAGTTACCTCTCGTTCTCACGCATGTCCTGGGCACAGAGTTATAACGTGTTACAGGCAGTAATACAGTGAGAGTTACCGCTCGTTCTCACGCGTGTCCTGGGCACAGAGTTATAACGTGTGTTACAGGCAGTAATACAGTGAGAGTTACCTCTCGTTCTCACGCATGTCCTGGGCACAGAGTTATAAGATGTGTTACAGGCAGTAATACAGTGAGAGTTACCTCTCGTTCTCACGCGTGTCCTGGGCACAGGGTTATAACGTGTGTTACAGGCAGTAATACAGTGAGAGTTACCTCTCGCTCTCACGCGTGTCCTGGGCACAGGGTTATAACGTGTGTTACAGGCAGTAATACAGTGAGAGTTACCTCTCGTTCTCACGCATGTCCTGGGCACAGGGTTATAACGTGTGTTACAGGCAGTAATACAGTGAGAGTTACCTCTCGCTCTCACGTATGTCCTGGGCACAGAGTTATAACATGTGTTACAGGCAGTAATACAGTGAGAGTTACCTCTCGCTCTCACGCGTGTCCTGGGCACAGGGTTATAACGTGTGTTACAGGCAGTAATACAGTGAGAGTTACCTCTCGTTCTCACGCATGTCCTGGGCACAGGGTTATAACGTGTGTTACAGGCAGTAATACAGTGAGAGTTACCTCTCGTTCTCACGCATGTCCTGGGCACAGAGTTATAACGTGTGTTACAGGCAGTAATACAGTGAGAGTTACCTCTCGTTCTCACTCATGTCCTGTTCACAGAGTTATAACGTGTTACAGGCAGTAATACAGTGAGAGTTACCTCTCGTTCTCACGCATGTCCTGGGCACAGAGTTATAACGTGTGTTACAGGCAGTAATACAGTGAGAGTTACCTCTCGTTCTCACGCATGTCCTGGGCACAGAGTTATAACGTGTGTTACAGGAAGTAATACAGTGAGAGTTACCTCTCGTTCTCACGCATGTCCTGGGCACAGAGTTATAATGTATGTTACAGGCAGTAATACAGTGAGAGTTACCTCTCGTTCTCACGCATGTCCTGGGCACAGAGTTATAACGTGTGTTACAGGCAGTAATACAGTGAGAGTTACCTCTCGCTCTCACGCATGTCCTGGGCACAGAGTTATAACATGTGTTACAGGCAGTAATACAGTGAGAGTTACCTCTCGTTCTCACGCGTGTCCTGGGCACAGAGTTATAACATGTTACAGGCAGTAATACAGTGAGAGTTACCTCTCGCTCTCACTCATGTCCTGGGCACAGAGTTATAACATGTGTTACAGGCAGTAATACAGTGAGAGTTACCTCTCGTTCTCACACATGTCCTGGGCACAGAGTTATAACGTGTTACCAGGCAGTAATACAGTGAGAGTTACCTCTCGTTCTCACGCATGTCCTGGGCACAGAGTTATAACGTGTTACAGGCAGTAATACAGTGAGAGTTACCTCTCGTTCTCACGCATGTCCTGGGCACAGAGTTATAACGTGTGTTACAGGAAGTAATACAGTGAGTTACCTCTCGCTCTCACGCATGTCCTGGGCACAGAGTTATAACGTGTTACAGGCAGTAATACAGTGAGAGTTACCGCTCGTTCTCACGCATGTCCTGGGCACAGAGTTATAACGTGTTACAGGCAGTAATACAGTGAGAGTTACCGCTCGTTCTCACGCGTGTCCTGGGCACAGAGTTATAACGTGTGTTACAGGCAGTAATACAGTGAGAGTTACCTCTCGTTCTCACGCATGTCCTGGGCACAGAGTTATAAGATGTGTTACAGGCAGTAATACAGTGAGAGTTACCTCTCGTTCTCACGCGTGTCCTGGGCACAGGGTTATAACGTGTGTTACAGGCAGTAATACAGTGAGAGTTACCTCTCGCTCTCACGCGTGTCCTGGGCACAGAGTTATAACGTGTGTTACAGGCAGTAATACAGTGAGAGTTACCTCTCGTTCTCACTCATGTCCTGTTCACAGAGTTATAACGTGTTACAGGCAGTAATACAGTGAGAGTTACCTCTCGTTCTCACGCATGTCCTGGGCACAGAGTTATAACGTGTGTTACAGGCAGTAATACAGTGAGAGTTACCTCTCGTTCTCACGCATGTCCTGGGCACAGAGTTATAACGTGTGTTACAGGAAGTAATACAGTGAGAGTTACCTCTCGTTCTCACGCATGTCCTGGGCACAGAGTTATAATGTATGTTACAGGCAGTAATACAGTGAGAGTTACCTCTCGTTCTCACGCATGTCCTGGGCACAGAGTTATAACGTGTGTTACAGGCAGTAATACAGTGAGAGTTACCTCTCGCTCTCACGCATGTCCTGGGCACAGAGTTATAACATGTGTTACAGGCAGTAATACAGTGAGAGTTACCTCTCGTTCTCACGCGTGTCCTGGGCATAGAGTTATAACATGTTACAGGCAGTAATACAGTGAGAGTTACCTCTCGCTCTCACTCATGTCCTGGGCACAGAGTTATAACATGTGTTACTGGCAGTAATACAGTGAGAGTTACCTCTCGTTCTCACACATGTCCTGGGCACAGAGTTATAACGTGTTACCAGGCAGTAATACAGTGAGAGTTACCTCTCGTTCTCACGTATGTCCTGGGCACAGAGTTATAACGTGTTACAGGCAGTAATACAGTGAGAGTTACCTCTCGTTCTCACACATGTCCTGGGCACAGAGTTATAACGTGTTACAGGCAGTAATACAGTGAGAGTTACCTCTCGTTCTCACGCATGTCCTGGGCACAGAGTTATAACGTGTTACAGGCAGTAACACAGTGAGAGTTACCTCATGTTCTCACGTGTGTCCTGGGCACAGAGTTATGATGACAGATACATGGTTACAAATACAGCTCAACCCCGTTATAACGCAATCTGCTACAACGCGAATCCGCATATAGCGCGATGTAAGCGTGGTTCCCGATTTTTTGTTTTTATGAATACTTTACAACACGGTTATTGGCGTCTTAAATACTTTATTGTACAACGCATACAATGGTACATTATTTCTAACGCGATCCGCTTATAGCGCGATGTGATTCTTTGGACCCCAAGCACAGCGTTATAAGGGGGGTTGAGCTGTACATGGTTACATTAAGTGAGCAGCTTGCCCATGTTTAAGAAAACAGGAGGTTATTACAACGTGAACGGTTATCCTCTTTAACAAACGAGAAGGATTTTGGTGTCGGTGGGATCTATTCTCCAGATCCCCTCTGAAAATTGTTAAACTAGAACTAAAAAGAAGGTGACGTGTGGCCTAAAACATGCGCAGGGTGTGGGGTGTAACTAGTAAAGAGGCTAAACGTAGTCACTGAATATTTAGCAATGAAAAAAATTGATCTTGTAGCAACGGGCAGTTATTCTATCAACGTCCCATCAGTTTCTGAGACTCCCCAATCACAAGGGAAGTGAGAAATGCAACTAAGACCCTCTTGGGTAATAAAACCCCCCGGGGCAGATGGAATAACTGCTGAATTTTATCAAGTTTCCAGCGAGGTTTTAGCTGAAGTATTGGCCACGGTTTCTAATTCCTCTCTGGGAGTGACAGGTCTCTCTCACTTTCAGCCTGGATCCCTGTTGACCTGGTTACATAAGAAAGGGGATCCGGAAGATTTAAAAAGTTGACGGCCAAACAGCCCGACTAAATAACGATGATAACGTTTCAGGCGGAGGTCCTTATTAAATCGCTGAGAAGGTGATGACGAGTTCCCGATCCTGTGCCATCAAGGGAAGAAACATGGCTGATAACTTAATTTAACATTCGGGAGATGTTTGAGATGGGAAAGATTGTCCACCCCTGGTGTAGAGGACCAGAAGAAACCTGGCCGAACCTGTTAGACCCAAGAGGTCCCTCTTGGGATTCTGGAAACCCTCTGGTTGGCCAGCCATGGACGTTTGCGTGTGAGGGCATACGTCGAGGGCAGGAACTGAGATTCCGGTGTTGGGGCCTCGGAGATGATGGAATACCTCCTTCTGGAGGTACACATACGCAGTAGAGAGGTGGGCGGGCATGGCCGCCTCCTTACAGATGCCACAATTAAAATGCCACGTTTATAGGGAGGTGGTATATGGTGTGTTTAGGGATCACTTGCAGGGTTACAGCGGGAGCACAGTGGTGTTAATCAACGCACGTGTGAAATATAGGCTGTGGATCACCCGCAGTCTTCTCCCCGCAGAGCGGGTTCTCGAGCCTGTTACCTGTGCCGGGGAACAGGTTATAGAACAGGTAAAGAAAATAAAGCAGGGGAAGAGAGAGACAGGTGGGATACAAAGTCCTGGGGGAGAAGATGGGCGGGCGTTCAGATATAAGGGTGGAAATGTTTTCTGTATACAGTGTAAATATGCTGAAAAAATGTGTATATTTTAATTTAAGTTTGTTGCTTTTGTATTGATGTTTGTAAATATGTTTTTTTTTTAATAATAAAAAAATACCCTAAATTACATATACACCCAGGACTGTGTGAGCCTGTCCCTGATACTCCGCAGTCAGGACACCCTACATTACATATACACCCTGGACTGTGTGAGCCTGTCCCTGATACTCTGCAGTCAGTACACCCTACATTACACACAGTATAACCCCAGGACTGTGTGAGCCTGTCCCTGATACTCTGCAGTCAGTACACCCTACATTACACACAGTATAGCCCCAGGACTGTGTGAGCCTGTCCCTGATATACTGCAGTCAGTACACCCTACATCACACACAGTATAACCCCAGGACTGTGTGAGCCTGTCCCTGATACTCTGCAGTCAGTACACCCTACATTACACACAGTATAACCCCAGGACAGTGTGAGCCTGTCCCTGATATATTGCAGTCAGTACAACCTACATTACACACAGTATAGCCCCAGGACTGTGTGAGCCTGTCCCTGATATATTGCAGTCAGTACACCCTACATTACACACAGTATAACCCCAGGACTGCGTGAGCCTGTCCCTGATACTCTGCAGTCAGTACACCCTACATCACACACAGTATAACCCCAGGACTGCGTGAGCCTGTCCCTGATACTCTGCAGTCAGTACACCCTACATTACATATACACCCAGGACTGCGTGAGCCTGTCCCTGATACTCTGCAGTCAGTACACCCTACATCACACACAGTATAACCCCAGGACTGCGTGAGCCTGTCCCTGATACTCTGCAGTCAGTACACCCTACATCACACACAGTATAACCCCAGGACTGCGTGAGCCTGTCCTGATACTCTGCAGTCAGTACACCCTACATTACATATACACACAGGACTGCGTGAGCCTGTCCCTGATACTCTGCAGTCAGGACACCCTACATCACACACAGTATAACCCCAGGACTGTGTGAGCCTGTCCCTGATACTCTGCAGTCAGGACACCCTACATCACACACAGTATAACCCCAGGACTGCGTGAGCCTGTCCTGATACTCTGCAGTCAGTACACCCTACATTACACACAGTATAGCCCCAGGACTGTGTGAGCCTGTCCCTGAGAATGTGTTCTCGGAGCACAGTATGCACCAGAGCACAGTTGGGAATATCTGACAGGAATACCAGTATATAAATAGAACAGGTTTGAGGTGTGTATGGAAACTCCCTTGGGTAAGGTCACGCAATAATTTAACCCTATAACTCACCTGCAATCAAATTATATTTGAAAGCCCTTGTTCTTCATATAAAATGTCTTTTTATGTATTATTTTCTACATGAATTGCACCTAATTAGCATATCATCCTAATATTATATATATATTTTCTACATGAATTACACCTAATTTGCATATCATCCTAATAATATATATATATATATAAATAAAGAAATAATCTGTGACATCATCACATGGGGGGAAGAAATTAAAATGGCGATGAGCCGGACATATCTCAAGAAGAAATGACCATCATTGGACAAAGATGGAACTCAACTGGCTTCCAAGAGAGATTGTAAGGTTGAAGACGCCCCACAAGTAAGATGGGAGGACGGGATGAGGGAATGTGTGGGAGCGACGTGGAGAAGAGAGGCTGTAACCGCAGGACCTGGGAGATCACTGGGGAGGCTTCATCCAGCAGTGGGGAGACACGGGCTGGAGAGGATGGGATGAGGGAATGTGTGGGAGCGACGTGGAGAAGAGAGGCTGTAACCGCAGGACCTGGGAGATCACTGGGGAGGCTTCATCCAGCAGTGGGGAGACACGGGCTGGAGAGGATGGGATGAGGGAATGTGTGGGAGCGACGTGGAGAAGAGAGGCTGTAACCGCAGGACCTGGGAGATCACTGGGGAGGCATCATCCAGCAATGGGGAGACACGGGCTGGAGAGGATGGGATGAGGGAATGTGTGGGAGCGACGTGGAGAAGAGAGGCTGTAACCGCAGGGCCTGGGAGATCACTGGGGAGGCTTCATCCAGCAGTGGGGAGACACGGGCTGGAGAGGATAGGATGAGGGAATGTGTGGGAGCGACGTGGAGAAGAGAGGCTGTAACCGCAGGACCTGGGAGATCACTGGGGAGGCTTCATCCAGCAGTGGGGAGACACGGGCTGGAGAGGATGGGATGAGGGAATGTGTGGGAGCGACGTGGAGAAGAGAGGCTGTAACCGTAGGACCTGGGAGATCATTGGGGAGGCTTCATCCAGCAGTGGGGAGACACGGGCTGGAGAGGATGGGGTGAGGGAATGTGTGGGAGCGACGTGGAGAAGAGAGGCTGTAACCGCAGGACCTGGGAGGTCACTGGGGAGGCTTCATCCAGCAGTGGGGAGACCTGGGCTGGGGAGGATGGGATGATGGAATGTGTGGGAAAGACGGGGAGAAGTCGCATTGGTTGGTTCTGTCTGCATTGAGCAATCGGTGTTGTCCTGTCGCATTAGCTAGGCAGTTTTTTAGAGGTACGACCAGCAGTGGAGAAGTCTTCATTAGGGCATGACAATGGAAGGCCATTGACAAGGTATCCGTTCGATAGAGTGCTCAAGCTGGGTGTAGCCAGGTTGGATGTGCCCCCGGAGGAACCGGGCACTCATTCGGGAAGCAGCGCAGGTTGGCTTCACTGGAAGGGAGGTCATGCAGGTTGGTGGTTGGATCTCCGTCTCGGTCTAATCTGATGTCATGTAGTAAGGAGTTGCGTGGGGGTAGCTGGAATCTGGTAAGGAGTAATGGCGTTCACTTGAACGCTACCGGTCTGGATATCTTTCACTTTGCTCTACAGGAAGGGGTGGAGGGGGCGCTGTTGTCATACGGGGTGAGGAGCCCATTTCAGGTTCAAAAATGGACTCGCTTGGGGTGGGATGTCCTTGCCAGCTAACATATATGATGGGTGATAAACGGAGGTTTTGCCCTTTAATGGGGCACATGAAGGTATCGGGAATGTCTACCGCTTTGCGACGTCGGTGGCGCCAATCTTTGGTTGGTTAAGGTTTTAGGTGACCACTTGGCTTGTGGGTCAGTGACTGGCACTGTCAGGTAAAAGTTGGTTAGTGTTTGTGTGTTATGGAAGGTGACAAGGTTCCATAAACGGCAACCCTATGTGTAGTATGTTACCCCCACACACACACATCTCTGTGACATACACACGCACGCACGCACACACACACACCTCTCTGTGATATACACACCCCTTTCTGTGACATTCACACGCACACGCACACACCTCTCTGTGATAGCACACGCCTCTCTGTGACACGCACACGCACAAGCACACATACACCTCTCTGTAATTGTAAGGAATCCGCTCCACGGTTTACTGGTTACCTTACCTTGCAGACCGGTGCAGTTCTGGAACAGCTTTCCTGAGGTTTGCTGCAGCCTGGATTCACTCAAAGCAATACATACTCCCTCTGGTATCTACTGCAGCTGTGCAGCCTTTCATTGCAAACTATACTTGCATTCACTCATTAGGGGCAGGACCTTCACACCCCCGCCGGGGATTGGCCCGCTGGCCTTTAAGTATTGCTTGCCCATAATGCTCCTGGCCGAGCATAGTCCTTACTGGATGTCAACTGTTTTGCCACAAGCTCTCGCTTGTTCCCCTTTGCTGATACCAGGTCACGTCCTGCGTCCTTCAGCTTCCTTCAAGCCGTTTGTTCTCTTATGCTGATTCCAGGTTTCGTCCTGCATCCTTCAGCTCCCTTCAAGCCGCTTGTTCCCCTGTGCTGAAGCAGAGATTCGTTCCTGCGTCCTTCAGCCTCCTGGATTCCTGCACTAAGTAGTGGTTTCGTCCCTGCGTTCTGCAGTCTCCTGGATTCCTGCACTGAAGCGGAGGTTTCCCTGTATCTATAGCTTCCTGGTTCCTGGGGCCTACTCTTTCCCTAATATAGAGAGGCCGTGTCCTGGTTCCTGCGCTGAAACAGTGGATTCCCTTGCCCGCTCAGGACTTTTGCGCTGTAGCACTGGTGCACCCGTGCAGCAAGACGGTGTGCTATTCTGGTCTGCCTACCATCTCCTGTGACCAGCACCATGGGCCATGGTCGTCGCTCGCGCAAAGGCCAACCCCGCGCTCCTAAGCTGAAGCGGGTTTCTCCTATCTCCTTATTGCCGAACTCTTGCATGGACAATGTTTATCCTGACGTCTCCTGTTCTGACCCTGGCTTGTACAACGACGACGCTGTCTTCTCCAATCCTGATCCTGCGACATATGACTACGAACTGCGCAATCCGGATCAGCCTGCGCGGTCTCAGGTCGGTGCTTTTACAACCCCACCTCAGCCTCGCGGTCCGACCCTGGTTTGTGGCGAGCAGAACCCTGACAGTATGCTCGGCCCTACAAACTCGGACCCCGCTGAGGTGTGGGTTGGTAAGTTTTTTCCTAAAAACCTGTCCCAGCCTGTAGACCAGTCCCAGTTTGAGGATAATTATTTGTGCGATATAATACCTCTGATGGAAGATCCGTTTATGTTGGAGGGCTTGACTCCCTTGCAAAAGAAATGCCGTAATAATCTGGTTTATAAGGCTTACTGCCTCAGAGACTTAAAACAGTATTTGGCCCGTCTTTTGGCCATTGCTAACATTGCTTGCTCCCCTGATTCCCCTTTAACTGGGGAGGAGCTGTGTCCTGTGGAACTGGTCAACGCCTGTAGTACACTCAATGCCCTGACTTTATCCTTGGACATTCCTATAGTATTCCCGGAACCTTACGTCATGGTGGCTCTCGCTCACGAGACGCTGCATGTACTTTCCCGTGCATTGGATGATTGCTTGTTAAAACAGGATCGTCTCTTAGCCGCTCACGCCGTCGTTTGGCGGTATCCCTCGGCTACCAGTCCTGTTGCTAAACCGGGGGACGTATCTCTCTCTCCGGGAGATGACCAAACAGAACTATTACCAATATCTCCCAACGTAGTAACTGCCACAGTCCCAAGCTCTGATTGTATGCCCGGGTTCACTTACACTAATGATATGTCTACATTAACCCCTGCCGATCAGTCCTGTGAGGTCCCCTTGGAGAACACATATGTGTCACTAACTAACACTAAGGTTCTTGTATCAGAGAATAAGTCCCTTAGTTCTCCTATTTCTAGCTTTGAATCCCTCTCTCTAGGTCTTGAGGGTTTTCCAGCTTTAAACTCTGCTAGACAGTTCTGTGCGCTTTCCCTGTCAGAGAAAGAATCCCTAAGTTCTATTCCCAGGGTTATTTCTGTATTAACCTCTGTGGGGCAGCTCTCTGAGTTTCCTTTGGTAAATCCCTGTTCTCTGTCAGCCACGGTCACGCCCCTAGCTTCAGACGAGAGATTCCTGCGCTCTTCTAATACAGAGAAAAGGTTACCTATGTATTACTCTCAGGCATTGTCTGCATTAACCCCTGTAAATTCTTGCTGCCTCCAAGTTAATGCCTTCGTTGTAGCCTCAGAGAATGAGTCCACAAGTCAGACAGCAGAGGTTGCATTGAGGGATTCCCATAACCGTACGGAGTCTCTAGATATTCTTTGCTATAAATCCCCTGCTTCAGCTCAAGTTTCCGCAGTTTTGTCTCCGGAGACTTCGGCTAAAGTTCTGGTTCCTGTTAAATGTATTCAGGAGTCAGGTTTTTCCCTAAGCTTAGTCGCAGAGTTCCTTCTCCCGGGTATTTCACTGAACCAGCCTGTCGCCCACATAGCAGTGATCCCTGCTTCAGCGCATAGTTCCCACATTATGGAGTCTGCAGTAAGTTCTGGTTTCCCAGACATTCCTTACCAAATACCTACTTCAGAGACCAGTGCAGTTATGATTAACCCCCATGTACTGTCTGAGTTCTCCTCCTCTTTAAGCTTAGGGTTAAAGGCATACAGTAGTCTGTATGTCTCTCCTGGGGTTCATATTATGTTCCCAGGAATGTTTGCTGACGCACGGTTTTCTCCCAAAAGTGACGCTTTTCCATATAGATTAGTAAAAAGCTTGCACACTCTTTCCCTTTTCGCTGAATTGTGTCTTTCTAGTTTTGAGACTCTGAGAGGTAATGATTCTCCTTCTGATTCTGAAGCTCTTCCTACAAGGAGTATCCTGTCTGGGGGTCCCCCTGATTTCTCTCTCCAGGCTAATTCTCCAGGGATCAGCATATCTGTGGTCACTCCCTTAGTACTGTCTGAGGTCACCATGCATATATTACAAGTCCTGGGGTTTAACTCTGAGCTGTTTAGCTGTCCTGCCTTTGCTGAAACCCAGTCCCTCAGTACTGTGTCTAAATATGCCCCAGCAAACATGGGGTTACTCTGGGAAGAAATTAAAGCTCCTGTCTTAAAGGGTATTTTTTCTCACATGTCCAGCAAATTTAGAATCTCAGTAAGTGTTTCTATGTCACTTATCAATACATCTGATTTTTTCTCTAATCAAACCCAGATACCCTCACTATCGGTTAGGAGTCCTGTGATCAGAGATTTTGCACTAGAAAACACACCAATTCATGTTTTTGTCAGGTTAGGTACCCCTGTGGTTAGGGCCATTGCAGTTTTAGAGAAGACTCTTTGTACTCCTAAGGTGCATGTCATTAAGAGTTTTCATAGTTCATACTTGCTGCTTGTTGATTCTCAGGGCCCTGTCATTGAGGTACAGACTTCAGCTTCTGATGTTAGCTTCCCTCCCACCACTACCCTGGCTCTGCCTTTTTCTCAAGCTACTGATTTGAAGATCCCAAGGACTATCCCTGATTCACTGACAATATTATCTCCCAATGAAGATTTCCCAGTATTGGAGAGCTCTACTGTTGTTTGCTTCTCTGCTCCTGCTAAACCATGGTATTGTCCCTCGGAATTTTCGGTTGCCCCTGTTATTCCCTCTCAGTTGGAAATACTCTGTACGTATCCCAAGATTTCGGTCCCTATGCCTGGTTTACTGCTTGCCTTGTCACCTTCCATACCAATACCGGGAGATGCTTCTAACCAGCCTATACCTTTACTAACCATTACTTGGGAGCCTTCTAGAGGAAAAATTCCTCGCAAATTCCAACATGCAGTGGTCAGCCAAGACTTTTTCTGTTACAAAGTTTCTCCTGGTGTATTCGATCAACTATCAGGGCCGCTGATCCTAGATTCAGGTTTCTTTATTAAGGACTGGGCTTTCAGTGGGGGTTCTTCTACCGTTTTTGCTCTGGAACTCTCTGGTTCTTCACAGCCCTGGATTTCCAAGACATTTTGCGAGGCAAGCCATGTACCAAGGATGTTTCCTCCATCAATCTTATATCCTAGAACTGTACTCACCAAAGAACTGCTCGTTTACGGAGGCCCTTTCTACCTAAAGAATTTTAGGAACAACTCAATGTCCCCAAGGCCCATGGATGGTCCTGTCTGGCCACAGTTCTCACCGGGGGGTGGGGGTACACTAAGGACTAATCATGAGTCTCTGGAGTACGACTCTAGCCCCAATCCTAGACGGTTCAGCAACAATTCCCGGGCCTCCAACTCTATGAGTGCTCATGTTCGCCCGGAGGTCTCGCGTGAAGGGGGGGGTACTGTAAGGAATCCGCTCCACGGTTTACTGGTTACCTTACCTTGCAGACCGGTGCAGTTCTGGAACAGCTTTCCTGAGGTTTGCTGCAGCCTGGATTCACTCAAAGCAATACATACTCCCTCTGGTATCTACTGCAGCTGTGCAGCCTTTCATTGCAAACTATACTTGCATTCACTCATTAGGGGCAGGACCTTCACACCCCCGCCGGGGATTGGCCCGCTGGCCTTTAAGTATTGCTTGCCCATAATGCTCCTGGCCGAGCATAGTCCTTACTGGATGTCAACTGTTTTGCCACAAGCTCTCGCTTGTTCCCCTTTGCTGATACCAGGTCACGTCCTGCGTCCTTCAGCTTCCTTCAAGCCGTTTGTTCTCTTATGCTGATTCCAGGTTTCGTCCTGCATCCTTCAGCTCCCTTCAAGCCGCTTGTTCCCCTGTGCTGAAGCAGAGATTCGTTCCTGCGTCCTTCAGCCTCCTGGATTCCTGCACTAAGTAGTGGTTTCGTCCCTGCGTTCTGCAGTCTCCTGGATTCCTGCACTGAAGCGGAGGTTTCCCTGTATCTATAGCTTCCTGGTTCCTGGGGCCTACTCTTTCCCTAATATAGAGAGGCCGTGTCCTGGTTCCTGCGCTGAAACAGTGGATTCCCTTGCCCGCTCAGGACTTTTGCGCTGTAGCACTGGTGCACCCGTGCAGCAAGACGGTGTGCTATTCTGGTCTGCCTACCATCTCCTGTGACCAGCACCATGGGCCATGGTCGTCGCTCGCGCAAAGGCCAACCCCGCGCTCCTAAGCTGAAGCGGGTTTCTCCTATCTCCTTATTGCCGAACTCTTGCATGGACAATGTTTATCCTGACGTCTCCTGTTCTGACCCTGGCTTGTACAACGACGACGCTGTCTTCTCCAATCCTGATCCTGCGACATATGACTACGAACTGCGCAATCCGGATCAGCCTGCGCGGTCTCAGGTCGGTGCTTTTACAACCCCACCTCAGCCTCGCGGTCCGACCCTGGTTTGTGGCGAGCAGAACCCTGACAGTAATGCACACACACCTCTCTGTGACATGCACAAGCACACACACACCTCTCTGTGACGCACACACGCGCACACACACACACACGCACACACACATACCTCTCTGTGACACGCACAAGCACACACCTCTCTGTGACATACACACACCTCTCTGTGACACGCACAAGCACATGCGCACACCTCTCTGTGATGCACACACGCACACCACTCTGTGACACGCACAAGAACACACATCTCTCTGTGACATACACACACCTCTCTGTGACACACACAAGCACACACACACACCTCTCTGTGATATACACAAACACACACACCCACACACCTCTCTGTAATGCACACACGCACACACACCTCTGTGATATACACAAACACACACCACTCTGTGATGCACACACCCACACACCTCTCTGTTATGCACACACGCACACACACCTCTGTGATATACACAAACACACACCTCTCTGTGATGCACACACGCACACACACACCTCTATGAATGGATCACTACCATGATTAAAGGGAGACCTTGGTTTCCTGATATGCGATCCCAATAAAATCCTACAGTATATTGGGAAGCGTTGGCTGCACATGCGGCCTTACTTTGACTGTATGGTAGAAAGCCGTTCCCCTAACATACACACTCGCCTCTTTGTCTCCCAGGCTGGAAAACAACGCACAAAAACACCCCGCGGCAAAAAAATCCCCTATAAATCTCCCCAGGGGAATTTTGGCTCCTGTTCCAAATCCGGTAAGGATGTTTCCCGATGCTAGGGAAGAGGTTAGCTCCACCGTAAGGAATGGGACTAGGTAGAGGTTATATGGGGTAATACAAGGAGTTAGAGGGAGGGTTTATATGGGGTAATAGGAGGAGTTATAGGGAGCGGTTATATGGGATATTAGGAGTTATAGGGAGCGGTTATATGGGGTAATAGGAGGACTTATAGGGAGGGGTTATATGGGTAGCAGGAGGAGTTATAGCGAGCTGTTATATGGGGTAATAGGAGGAGTTATATGGAGGGGGTATATGGGGCAATAGAAGTTATAGAGAGGGGTTATATGGGGTAATAGGAGGAGTTATAGGGAGCGGTTATATGGGATATTAGGAGTTATAGGGAGCGGTTATATGGGATATTAGGAGTTATAGGGAGAGGGTATATGAGGTAATAGGAGGAGTTATAGGGAGCGGTTATACGGGGTAATGGGAGGAGTTAGAGGGAGTGGTTATATGGGATATTAGGAGTTATAGGGAGCAGTTATATGGGATATTAGGAGTTATAGGGAGAAGTTATATGGGATATTAGCAGGAGTTATAGGGAGCGGTTATATGGGGTTATAGGGAGCGGTTATATGGTATATTAGGAGTTATAGGGAGCGGTTATATGGGATATTAGGAGTTATAGGGAGCGGTTATATAGATTATTAGGAGTTATATGGAGCGGTTATATAGATTATTAGGAGTTATATGGAGCGGTTATATGGAATATTAGGAGTTACAGGGAGCAGTTATATGGGATATTAGGAGTTATAGGGAGCAGTTATAGGGGATATTAGGAGTTATAGGGAGCGATTATATGGGATATTAGGAGTTATAGGGAGCGGTTATATGGATTATTAGGAGTTATATGGAGCGGTTATATGGGATATTAGGAGTTATAGGGAGCGGTTATATGGGATATTAGGAGTTATAGGGAGCGGTTATATGGGATATTAGGAGTTATAGGGAGCGGTTATAGGGGATATTAGGAGTTATAGGGAGAGGTTATATGGGATATTAGGAGTTATAGGGAGCGGTTATAGGGGATATTAGGAGTTATAGGGAGCAGTTATAGGGGATATTAGGAGTTATAGGGAGCAGTTATAGGGGATATTAGGAGTTATAGGGAGCAGTTATATGGGATATTAGGAGTTATAGGGAGCGGTTATAGGGGATATTAGGAGTTATAGGGAGCGGTTATATGGGATATTAGGAGGAGTTATAGGGAGCGGTTATATGGGGTTATAGGGAGCGGTTATATGGGATATTAGGAGTTATAGGGAGCGGTTATATAGATTATTAGGAGTTATATGGAGCGGTTATATAGATTATTAGGAATTATATGGAGCGGTTATATGGGATATTAGGAGTTATAGGGAGCAGTTATATGGGATATTAGGAGTTATAGGGAGCGGTTATAGGGGATATTAGGAGTTATAGGGAGCGGTTATAGGGGATATTAGGAGTTATAGGGAGCGGTCATAGGGGATATTAGGAGTTATAGGGCGCGGTTATAGGGGATATTAGGAGTTATAGGGAGCGGTTATATAACATAGGACGCACAAATCATCCATCACAACATTATATAATGTATTTCCGCTTCCCAGCTTCACGCCTGCGCCCCACGTCTGCAGAAATCTCCCGCGTCGCAGACGCGCGCGCTGCCCTTATCACGCACAGACCTCCCCGCGCCGAGTTACTGCGTCCGCACCACAGCGGGGGGAAATACCTACCGTGGTGTTAGCGAGATAAGATGTGTCCCCCCCCTGGTAGAGGTCCCCCCCCCCCCAGCAGCGGTCCCCCCCCCCCTGGGTTACCCTGGGCAGCGGCGGTGGAGCTGGGAAATGCTGTCGGTGCACAGTGTCACCCTCAAACGTTTGGTAATTACCAAACCCCAGCCAAGCGGTTGCACGTCACACACGGGCGTCGGTCTCCCTGCCTTTGTGTATCACTCAACGGCCGCCTGTGTTGTATATAATAACCCCGCGCATGTCGCACAACAAGTCAGGTATCTAATGACCGTCCCTAGCACGGCCGGTCCCAACACGGAGCGGGGCGGTGAGATTAGCAACACCGTCTCAGTGTAATCATCTTCCTTCATTTCCATCCCCCCCTCCCTCCGGGAAGTAACGGTCTGCATAATTTCTGCCTGGGGGGGGGGGTGGAAACCCGACGCGTTTCGCTTTTCTCCGGGAAACACTGAATCCCAGCGTGGCAGCACCTCCCGTGGGAACCCCAAGGCTTCCTGGTTGGTTTGAACCATTAAGAGAGCAGAGCACGCGGAAGCCGAGGGGCTTTCAGGGCTGACAAACAGTCTTATCTGTTGTGGGAAACCGGTGGACCTTTTCGGTCAGGTGTGGAAGGACTTCGAGGTGGTCTACAGTGAACAATACACTTGGGAGCTTCCTTTCTAGGCGGTCTAGATGGGGAGATCTGAAACGCGTCAGGGACGTTAGGGAACTTTTATCCCGTCTTCAAAAAGATTCAAATCGCCTGGGAACCCGCAAAAATGCCAAATTTGGTCCTAAATGGGACTGACACTTGAAAGAAACGTTTGATGCACTGTAAGTGGGTAATAGGAGCAGTTATAGGGAGCGGTTATATGGGGTAATTGGAGGAGTTATAGGGAGGGGTTATATGGGGTAATTGGAGGAGTTATAGGGAGGGGTTATATGGGGTAATTGGAGGAGTTATAGGGAGGGGTTATATGGGGTAATAGGAGTTTTAGGGAGGGGTTATATGGGGTAATAGGAGGAGTTATAGGGAGGGTTATATGAGGTAATAGGAGTTATAGGGAGCGGTTATATGGGGTAATAGGAGGAGTTATAGGGAGCGGATATATGAGGTAATAGGAGGAGTTATAGGGAGGGGTTATATGGGGTAATAGGAGGTGTTATAAGGAGTGTTTATACAGGGTAATAGGAGGAGTTATAGGGAGAGGTTATATGGGGTAATAGGAGGAGTTATAGGGAGCGGTTTTATGGGGTAACAGGAGGAGTTATAGGGAGAGGTTATATGGGGTAATAGAAGGAGTTATAGGGAGGGGTTATATGGGGTAATAGCAGTTATAGGGAGGGGTTAGATGGGGTAATAGGAGGAGTTATAGGGAGGGGGTATATGGGGTAATAGGAGGAGTTATAGGGAGAGGTTATATGGGGTAATAGAAGGAGTTATAGGGAGGGGTTATATGGGGTAATAGCAGTTATAGGGAGGGGTTAGATGGGGTAATAGGAGGAGTTATAGGGAGGGGGTATATGGGGTAATAGGAGGAGTTATAGGGAGCGGTTTTATGGGGTAACAGGTGGAGTTATAGGGAGCGGTTTTATGGGGTAACAGGAGGAGTTATAGGGAGGGGTTATATGGGTATTAGGAGGAGTTTAGGGGGCGGTTATATGGAGTTATAGGATGACTTACCAAGACAGGTTATATGGGGTAATAGGAGGAGTTATAGGGAGCGGTTATATGGGGTAATAGGAGGAGTTATAGGGAGAGGGTATATGTGGTAATAGGAGGAGTTATAGTGAGAGGTTATATGGGGTAATAGGAGGATTTATTGGGAGGGGTTATATGAGGTAATAGGAGGTGTTATAAGGAGTGTTTATACGGGGTAATAGGAGGAGTTATAGGGAGCGGTTATAGGATGAGTTATAGGGAGGGGTTATATGGGGTAATAGGAGGAGTTATAGGGAGAGGTTATATGGGGTAATAGGAGTTATAGGGAGCGGTTTTATGGGGTAACAGGAGGAGTTATAGGGAGAGGTTATATGGGGTAATAGAAGGAGTTATAGGGAGGGGTTATATGGGGTAATAGGAGTTATAGGGAGGGGGTATTTGGGGTAATAGGAGGAGTTATAGGGAGCGGTTTTATGGGGTAACAGGTGGAGTTATAGGGAGCGGTTTTATGAGGTAACAGGAGGAGTTATAGGGAGGGGTTATATGGGTATTAGGAGGAGTTATAGGGAGCGGTTATATGGAGTTATAGGATGACTTACCAAGACAGGTTATATGGGGTAATAGGAGGAGTTATAGGGAGCGGTTATATGGGGTAATAAGAGGAGTTATAGGGAGGGGTTATATGGGGTAATAGGAGGAGTTATAGGGAGAGGGTATATGGGGTAATAGGAGGAGTGATAGGGAGTGGTTATATGGGGTAATAGGAGGTGTTTTAGGGAGTGCTTATATGGGGTAATAGGAGGAGTTTTAGGGAGCGGTTATATGGGGTAATAGGAGGAGTTATAGGGAGAGGTTATATGGGGTAACAGGAGGTGTTATAAGGAGTGTTTATATGGGGTATTAGGAGGAGTTATAGGGAGCGGTTATATGGAGTTATAGGATGAGTTATCAAGACAGGTTATATGGGGTAATAGGAGGAGTTATAGGGAGAGGGTATATGGGGTAATAGGAGGAGTTATAGGGAGCGGTTATATGGGGTAATAGGAGGATTTATAGGGAGGGGTTATATGGGGTAATAAGAGGAGTTATAGGGAGGGGTTATATGGGGTAATAGGAGGAGTTATAGGGAGCGGTTATATGGGGTAATAAGAGGAGTTATAGGGAGGGGTTATATGGGGTAATAGGAGGAGTTATAGGGAGAGGGTATATGGGGTAATTGGAGGACTTATAGGGAGGGGTTATATGGGTAGTAGGAGGAGTTATAGGGAGCGGTTATATGGGATAATAGGGGGAGTTATAGCGAGCTGTTATATAGGGTAATAGGATGAGTTATATGGAGGGGGTATATGGGGCAATAGAAGCTATAGAGAGGGGTTAAATGGGGTAATAGGAGGAGTTAAAGGGAGGAGTTATATGGGGTAATAGGAGGAGTTATAAGGAGGGGGTATATGGGGTAATAGGAGGAGTTATAGGGAGTGGTTATATGGAGTAATAGGAGGAGTTATATGGAGAAATAAGAAGACCCAAGGAGTGACATTTGCAATGCCTTGATAAATAGCCCACTATATATATATATATATGTACAGTATATTGTTATTTTTCCAACAAGAAAACATTACACAAAATAGTCAACAAATGGTAACTTTAATTACAAACGTTATTACCCTTATGTCTTTATTATTCCATACAAAGCAGTGTAAAAAATACATTAAATTGGATAGCTATACAATACATTTGTACAAAAAACAAAATAATTCCCAGAAAAGTAGATTTTATACAGTTACAGCAAATTCCTCTGCGATTGTAAATACAATGACAGCGTTCCTTTTTCTTTTATAAATAACGTTATTTCTTTGTTAAAGAGTAGCAAAATGACTAGAAATTGGTTAAATTAACACTAAATAGAAAAAAAATAAAGGCAGTTCATGGTTTGTATTTTTTTTGGTGGCTTCAATGGTTAATTTCTCCCCCGGCAGAATTCTGTAAACATTGTTCCCCCAAGTGAGAAAGTTCTGTTTGTGAGGTTCCTACATACAGCTCAACCCCCTTATAACGCTGTGCTTGGGGTCCAAAGAATCACACCGCGCTATAAGCGGATCGCGTTAGAAATAATGTATGCGTTGTAAAATAAAGTATTTAAGACGCCAATAATAGTGTTGTAAAGTATTCATACATACGAAAATTGGGAGCCACGCGTACATCGCGTTATAAGCGGATCCGCGTTGTAGCGGATCACGTTATAACGGGGTTGAGCTGTATCTTTAATTTGGGCCTCTTTGTGTTTAAATAGAGGTCCCAGAGCTGAGGACAAACACACGTTTCATATTCGTGTAATATTGTTCTTAGTATCGCAGAAAACGTTTGGTCCGTAATAAAAATAATAATAATTGCTCATCTGTTGACGTTTTTGATGTTCTCCCCCACGGAACACACTCTGCGATCTTCCATCTTCTACATTCTTGTTCTTGAAGAGACATTCATGCTTGAAGACACAGTTGTTGGCTTTTTTTTAACGTTATTTAAGGCTGGTGAGTGTTAAATAAGGTTCCCACGTTCTCAA
This sequence comes from Ascaphus truei, assembly GCF_040206685.1. Taxonomy (NCBI): domain Eukaryota; kingdom Metazoa; phylum Chordata; class Amphibia; order Anura; family Ascaphidae; genus Ascaphus; species Ascaphus truei. Next base: position 6,265,643 of record NC_134505.1, on the reverse strand, counting down.
GTTTGTTTATTATTTTCCAGGTTGTCACTTGATGACCATGTTAGGGGGCTTGTTTAGGAATGTTTAACGACCAGTTTTGGGAACCGTGATGTAACGTGTGAAAGAATTGTTCTCGGTTTTAAATTGTTTGAAGGAGAGCTCGGAATTGGGTTGGAGAGCTCGGAATTCGGTGGAGAGCTCAGAATTCGGTGGAGAGCTCGGAATTTAGTGAAGAGCTCGGAATTTAGTGGAGAGCTGGGAATTTAGTGGAGAGCTCGGAATTCAGTGGAGAGCTCGAAATTCGGTGCAGAGCTCGGAATTCGGTGGAGAGCTCGGAATTTGATGGTGAGCTCGGAATTTGGTGGAGAGCTCGGAACTCAGTGAAGAGCTCGGAATTTAGTGGTGAGCTCGGAATTCGGTGGAGAGCTCGGAATTCGGTGGAGAGCTCGGAATTCGGTGGAGAGCTCGGAATTTGGTGGTGAGCTCGGAATTTGGTGGAGAGCTCGGAACTCAGTGAAGAGCTCGGAATTTAGTGGAGAGCTCGGAATTTAGTGGAGAGCTCGGAATTCAAAAGGGTCAATACATTCAGATTAACCTTGAAACTGTGGGGTTTTAGTTGGGTAATTGCAAAGTACTCAATTTACATCAAAAGTTGACCTGTGGTTTTGTAATGTCCCTCGGACCTTGGGGGAATTCCGATGATTCAAGAACATCTTCTTATCCTTATTAACCACACACCTGGGCTGAGTATTTTTCATTGTTGATTTCTTTAACCTTCTGGAGCCTTGTTTTCGAGATTCAGGGGAGGCATTGAGGTGGCCACTCCTACATTTTCTAATTACCTGTAAACGATTGTCCAATTTCTTCTCTACCATAAGAGATTTGGTTATCATCAGAAGAGCTAAAGCCAGATAAACCCCAAACTTGAGGTTTTTGAGATCGCAATGAGGAAATAAGATGGCCATATCATTTTTTCTTCTTCTTATACTTAAATTATTATCCACTCATGAGAACAGGAGCCTCTTTGAGAAGATCTCCATCCAGATCAACCACAAGTCACTGTATACAATATATCAGATCTAGCTGCCCTTCGTTGATTCAAATGAAGAGAGTATCCTTCTCTCTAATCTTCTGGACCTTCTGAGATCTAGATTAGAGATTTAGGTGGCCAGATCGAGGTTTCCTTCTTATCCTTTAAACGATTAACCACTTTCTTCTCTTCCAAAAGAAGCCAGGCTTTGAGAAGAACTCAATTCATCTCAACCACAAACAAAACGGATGGCTTTGTAAGATTTGCCCCCTCCGTGGGAGATTTCAATGGCTAACAACACCATTCTGATCCGCTCTGATCTTCAGGAACCTGGAGAACGTTCTGGGCTGAGAAAGGACCAAGCTTTTCCATCACATCATCTGGGGTCTGGACATGGTGTCGTGAGGCTGGTACCACGGACTGAAGCTGTTCATGTAACTAGAGGGGAATGGGGCCGTTTTACTGGCTGAGGAGATGTCCCATAGAGAGGGCATGTTAGGGGAACATGGAGACAGGGAGGATGAGGTGTGAGTTGGGTCTGCTTCCTGCACACTGGGTCCTTGTTTCATCACTTTCTTGTACTTGGATCTTTTGTTCTGAAACCAGATTTTGACCTAGAAGACAAAGTAAAAAGCAGCCAAATTTTACTTATAGGCTCTTTCTATAGACACACACACACGAACACACAGATACACGCATGCACACACACACACACGCACACTGATACACAGGCACGCACACACAGAGATACACGCATGCACACACGCACACACGCACGCACGCACACTGATACACAGGCACGCACACACAGAGATACACGCACACACACACGCACACTGATACACATGCACGCACACACAGAGATACATGCACACACACATGCACACACGAACACACACACACTGATACACAGGCACACACACACACAGAGATACACGCACACACACACACAAACACACACACACACACACACACACACACACACACACACACACACACACACACACACACACACACACACACACACACACACACACACACTGATACACATGCACACACACACACACACACACACACAGATACACGCACACACACACACACACACAACACACACACACACACACAACACACACACACCCACACACACACACACATACACACACCCACACACACGCGCGCACACACTGATACACACATCGCCTTCTCTGCTATTCCTGTACTGACACACAACTCTCGGCTATTCCTGTATGGACTGACTGACACACACAAGCGCGCGCACACACACACACACACACACACACACACACACACACACTGATACACACACACGCACACACACGCACACTGATACACACACACACAGCCCCATTGCTATTCCTGTACTGACACACACACAGCCCTCTCTGCTATTCCTGTACTGACAAACACACCACCCTCTCTGCTATTCCTGTACCGACACCGACACACACCTCTCTGATATTCCTGTACTGACACACACACACGGACGCACACACACACACACCACTGATACACACACACTGATACACGCACACAGCCCCTCTGCTATTCCTGTACTGACACACACACCTCCCTCTGCTATTCCTGTACGGACTGACGACACACACACACACACACACACACACACACACACACACACACACACACCCACACACACACACACACACACACACACACACACACACACACACACACACACACACACACACACACACACACACACACACACACAGCACTCTGTGCTATTCCTGTACATACACACACACAGAGACACAGGCACACACAAATATACAATATACACCCATACACAGACGCACATACCCACATATGCACACACACAGACAGAAACATGCACACACACGCACACACAGGAACATGCACAGACACACAGACAGAAACATGCACACACACACACACACACACACACAAAAACATGTACACATGCACACACACACACACACACACACACACACATACACATAGACAGACAGAAACATTCACACACACACAAGCACACACACAGACAGAAACATGCACACCCAGACACACACAAAAACATGCACAGACAGAAACATGCGTACACACACACAGAGACGGACAAACACACACACAGACACACACACACACACACAGACGGACAAACACATGCACACACACACAGACACACACATGTACACGTACAGACACACACGTGCACAAACACACACGCACAGACGCATGCATACGTACAGACACTCAAGACACACACACGCACACGCATACACAGACCCAGACAGAAACACACACACACACACACACAGAAAAATGCACACACAGAAACATACACACACACACACACACACACACACACACACACACACACACACACACACACACACACACACACACACACACACACACACACACACACACACACACACACACACACACAGAAATAGGCACATGCACACACACATACAGAAACATGCACACACACACACTAGGGAACACGCACACACACACCAAGACATACACACACAAGATACACACACGCATACACAGACCCAGACAGAAACACACACACACACACACACAGAAAAATGCACACACACATGCACACAGAAACATGCACACACACACACACGTAAACATGCACACACACACACAAACACACACACACACACACACAGAAACATGCATACACACACACACAAACACACAGAAATAGGCACATGCACACACACATACACACCAAGGAACATGCGCGCGCACACACACACACAAATAGGCACATGCACACACACATACAGAAACATGCACACACACACTAGGGAACACGCACACACACCGAAACATACACACACACACAAACACACACACACACACAGAAACATGCACACACACAGAAACATGCACACACACAGAAACATGCACACACACACGCGAGCAAGACACACACAGACAGAAACATGCATTAAAAACTAATCTGAACATAGTATACATATAGTAACACACTGATACACACAGTACACCCACCCACACACTGATACACACAGTATACACACCCACACACTGTACATACACACATACACACACTGACATACAGACACACACACATACACACACTGACATATAGACACACACACATACACACACTGACATACAGACACACACACACATACACGTACAGTACACACACAGTTCACACTGATACACACTACACACACTGATACACACACACAGTACATACACTGATACACAGACACTGACACACTGATACACATACACACTGATACACACACACAGTATGTACGTTGATACACAGACATATTCATACACAAACACACATACACTGACACACAGATACGCAGTACACAAACAGACAACTAATACATAGACACACACAGTCACATTGATACACAGACACACTGATACACAGACACACAGACACACTGATACACAGACACACATACACAGACACACACAGAGACACATACACAGACACACTGATACACAGACACACTGATACACAGACACACACTGATACACAGACACACACAGTACACACACAGACACACATACACAGACACACTGATACACAGACACACTGATACACAGACACACAGACACACACAGACACACATACACAGACACACTGATACACAGACACACACAGTACACACACAGACACACACAGTACACACACAGACACACTAGGGCAGACTTCTGCCCAGGGAACGCCAGTGGTGGCATCTACATGGGGTTCTACAACACCACCATGGACCCTTAATCCCCCTGTCCTCCTCACCAGGGCAGACTTCTGTCCAGGGAACGCCAGTGGTGGCATCTACATGGGGTTCTACAACACCACCATGGACCCTTAATCCCCCTGTCCACCTCACCAGGGCAGACTTCTGTCCAGGGAACGCCAGTGGTGACATCTACATGGGGTTCTACAACACCACGTCCTCCTCACCTGGGTCTGGGTTAGGCCCATCTGCGCGGCCAGCTCGGCTCTCTCCGGTAGCGCTAAGTACTGCGTCTGCTGGAACCGCTGGTTTAACGCCTGCAGCTGTAAACTGGAGTAGATGGTCCGCGGTTTCCTTATCTTCTTGCCCTTCCCGTTGATCCGGATCTCGCCGTTCTCGATCACCGTCGATTTCTCCATCTCTGCAAAGACAAAGCGGCGTGAGACCGGTGGAAACCTCTCAAGGATAAAGAGGAAGGGAACGTAACGTACGTGGTAAAGTGTCTGGGCTGTAAAATAAGAGCTGGGTGCCTGGTTGTCCAAGGAGAGCGAACCCATTGAGATCCCATTAACTACAGAAAGTCCTCGTTATCCAACGTTTCACGTTACAATGAATGGCATATCCAACGCTTTACAACGCCACCCTACGGGCCGTTACCCGACGCCTGAATGCGTTATCCGACACCTGAATGCATTACCCGACGCCTGAATGCGTTATCCGACGCCGGAATGCGTTACCCGACGCCTGAATGCGTTATCCGACATTAGAATGTGTTACCCGATGCCGGAATGCGTTATCCCAGCGGTGCGCAAACTGTGGGGCGCGACCCCCAGGGGGGGCGCAAGACTACCGACGGGGGGCGCGGGGTTTACAGAGGCCCCGCGCGCTTCCCGAAGGCACTTAAATTAAGTGCCGGGGGAGCTGCAGGGCCTCTGCAAACCTAACTTACCGTGGCTCCGGCGGCTTCCTCCTGCGTCACCATGGCAACGCGGCGGCAAAATGACGCTGCGAGGTCATGTGACTTCACGTTGCTATGGCAACGTGACGTCATTACGCCGGAGCGCGGGTAAGTTGGGGTTGGGGGGGGGGGCGCGGGAGTGAGGGGACAGCCGGCAGGGGGGAGCAGGGAAAAAAGTTTGCGCCCCCCTGCGTTATCCGACGGCGGAACGCGTTATCCGACATTAGAATGCGTTACCCGATGCCGGAATGCGTTATCCGACGCCGGAATGCGTTACCTGATGCCGGAATGCGTTATCCGATGCCGGAACGCGTTATCCGATGCCGGAATGCGTTATCCGACATTAGAATGCGTTATCCGACGGCGGAACGCGTTATCCGACGCCTGAATGTGTTATCCGACGCCTGAATGCGTTATCCGACGGCGGAACGCGTTATCCGACGCCTGAATGTGTTATCCGACGCCTGAATTTGTTATCCGACGCCTGAATGCGTTATCCGACGCCTGAATGCGTTATCCGACATTAGAATGCGTTATCCGACGCCGGAATGCGTTACCCGACGGCGGAACGCGTTATCCGACGCCTGAATGTGTTATCCGACGCCTGAATGTGTTATCCGACGCCTGAATGCGTTATCCGACATTAGAATGCGTTATCCGACGCCGGAATGCGTTACCCGACGCCGGAATGCGTTATCCGATGCCGGAACGCGTTATCCGACATTAGAATGCGTTACCCGACGCCGGAATGCGTTATCCGACGCCTGAATGCGTTATCCGACATTATAATGAGTTATCCGACACCGGAATGCGTTACCCGAAGCCTGAGTGCGTTATCCGACGCCTGAGTGCGTTATCCGACGCCTGAATGCGTTATCCGACGCCAGAATGCGTTATCCGACGCCAGAATGCGTTATCCGACGCCTGAATGCGTTATCCGACGCCAGAATGCGTTATCCGATGCCTGAATGCGTTATCCGACGCCGGAATGCGTTATCCGACGCCGGAATGCGTTATCCGACGCCTGAATGCGTTATCCGACATTATAATGAGTTATCCGACACCGGAATGCGTTACCCGAAGCCTGAGTGCGTTATCCGACGCCTGAATGCGTTATCCGACGCCAGAATGCGTTATCCGACGCCAGAATGCGTTATCCGACGCCTGAATACGTTATCCGACATTAGAATGTGTTATCCGACGCCTGAATGCGTTATCCGATGGCTGAATGCGTTATCCGACGCCAGAATGTGTTATCCGACACCTGAATGCGTTATCCGACGCGTGAATGCGTTATCCGACGCCTGAATGCGTTATCCGACGCCTGAATGCGTTTTCCGACACCTGAATGTGTTATCCGACGCCTGAATGCGTTATCCGACACCGGAATGCGTTACCCGACACCTGAATGCGTTACCCGACACTGGAATGCGTTTTCCGACACCTGAATGCGTTATCCGACGCCTGAATGCGTTACCCGACGCCTGAATGCGTTACCCGACGCCTGAATGCGTTATCCGACGCCTGAATGCGTTACCCGACGCCTGAATGCGTTATCCGACGCCTGAATGCGTTATCCGACGCCTGAATGTGTTATCCGACACCTGAATGCGTTATCCGACGCCTGGATGTGTTATCCGACACCTGAATGCGTTATCCGACACCTGAATGCGTTATCCAACGCTCACCACCACTGATTAACATGGAACTCACTTTACAATGGTTTCACTATCCAACGCCACTTCCAGAACGGGTTTCCGGTGGATAACCGAGGACCGCCTGTATTTGTATGTAAACGTTTTTGTCATTATCAAATCTCTGTAGAATATGTTCGCGCTTTACTATATCTATATATCTATATCTCACATGGAAACATTACTGAGTGCTCCTCCCCCCCCCCTGAAGAAGTGTCTCGCGACACGAAACGATCGTCGGGTGCTGTGACGTCACGCCGGTGGCGCCCGCATGAGGGTTGGTGCTAGGTAGCGGCTGTACAGTTTTCACCTCGGCAGCAGTCAAGGCAGCAGCATCAGCTACGGTTGTATTACCCAGGGCTATTCACAGCCTGATTTTGGTATCCATCACTTATATGATCCATGGGCTTTGTTTGCAATCTAGAAGTGTCATTGTGTATCCAGTACACTCAATTTGCCACATAAGTGTACTGCCATCTACACGTAGCTGCTACATGAGCTGAATGGTGGCATTTCTCACCTATATGGATGGTAGACACATAGGGCCTCATGCACATAAAAAAAATCACCGGACCATTTAAATCACCCTTTTTATGAGCGTTGCTATTCAGAAAGCCTTCATTACCAATTCACAAAACGGGCGATAAGCCGGTGATCTGATGAACGACCCTCTGAAAAGGCCTTACCCGGCGACTTGTATCTGCTGCAGAGAGAGCTGCTCTGAGAGAGCCGTCTCTCCCTGTGCAAATCTCGCCCGAAATTTATGTGTATATATTTTAATTTTGTTAATAATGTAGATGAGCAGGGGGTCTCCCGAGCTGAACCGCGTTGGTTTCAGCCTCAGGGACCCCCTACTTCCCGAGATACAGGCCCCGCTATGGCGTGCTGGTATCTCCTATGCATTCTATTCCCATGGTCATGTGACGCGGACATTTAAATGCATAGGCGATACCGGCCCCCAGTAACGGGGCCTGTATCTCTGGAAGTAGGGTGTCCCTGAGGCTATCTGCCATGGTAATGAAGTTTACTGTAAATGCATTGTTATTGCATAGGGTTCATGCCAGGGGTCTCTGGTGCTAATATTAATGGTTATCAGCTCCAGAGATTCCCGGCATCAATCCCATGCAGGAAAAATGCATTTTTTTTCTAAGTCCCATCCCGCCGCTTCTCTGCGGGTTTCCAACACCTTCACGCCAACTTTTTCTGGCGTGAGGATTTTGTGATAAAATCACCATTCCAGAGCGGCGATAGGCGTTCATAGCCCAATCACGGCCACTAGAATTGCGCGAGTTTACGAACATGCCGAAAAGCGGCGATAAGCCTCGGTGATCGTTTTTATGAGCAATTTTTTTTTGAGCGATTCAGCCTTTTATCACCCGCTTATCACCGCTTACTGAATAGCAGTAGGCATTTTGGGCGATAAGCGGTTCATAAGTGGCTTATGAACGCTTAGTGCATAAACCCCATAGAGTTCAATGTGCCTGTGTATACCATTTTACCCACCTATGAGTGAGCTATCAGTTAGGGTGTGATATATTCTGTGCCTATACTGTGTGGATATAATTTACCACCTCATTATCTGGTAGTTACATTGGAGGGTAACACTGGTGTGTGGGGGAACATTTTAATCCTAAATTTTAAACTCACCAATACACATTACCTCTTGTTTTGGTCGTATTTGTATTCCAATAAACATTTATTATTTTTACTTTTAACAGGTTGGACGCCCCATTCGCCACACATGTGTGGGTGTTTGGCACAAGTCTGGCTTCTCTGAGGATCATTATATCCTCTCTACTATTTAATACTGTTGTACCATGAGTGCGTGCTAATAAGGGACTTATGTGACCTCGGTCACCATCTTTTCTGTATTCTACAACTTAGTGTTGCAATATTATTTCCCATGTTTATTGAGTGCTGGGAACACCTACTTTCTTCCAACATAAATCAATTCATGGGGTGGTTATATGGGGTAATAGGAGGAGTTATAGGGAGGGGTTATATGGGGTTATAGGAGGAGTTATAGGGAGGCAGTATTTGGGGTAATAGGAGGAGTTATAGGGAGAGCTTATATGGGGTAATAGGAGGAGTTATAGGGAGAGGTTATATGGGGTAATAGGAGGAGTTATAGTACATATAGCACCATTAGTGCACTTTGACCCTAGGAGGGACTGACCAAGTGGCGTAGCTGGACACATGCGGGCCCCTGGACAAAAAATGCCCCATTAATATTAATATTGACTGCAATTTTTCTCTCCATCCCCCATCCTTTCTCTCATCATCTCTTCCCATCCCCCCTCATCATCATCCTTCATCATCATCTCTCCCCCTCCCCATCATGCTCCTCATTATCATCATTTCCCCCCCCCTTATCATCATCAGATCACCCCTAGTCCCCCTCATCATCATCATCATCATCATCAGATCACCCCCAGTCCCCCTCAACATCATCATCAACAGATCTCCCCCAGCCCCCCTCGTGATGATGATGATGATGATGATGATGATGATGATGATGATGATGATGATGATGATGATGATGATGATGATGATGATGATGATGATGATATCTCCCCAGTAACACTCATCATCATCATCATTATCATATCTCCCCCAGTTACCCTCATAATTATCATCATCATCATATCTCCCCCTGTCCCCCTCTTAATCACCAGATCTCCTCCAGACCCCTTAACCATGTCACTGCCATTAGTACACTTTGCCCCTAGGAGAGACTGACACCTTAACCATGTCACTGCCATTAGTACACTTTGCCCCTAGGAGGGACTGACCCCTTAACCATGTCACTGCCATTAGTACACTTTGCCCCTAGGAGGGACTGACCCCTTAACCATGTCACTGCCATTAGTACACTTTGCCCCTAGGAAGGACTGACCCCTTAACCATGACACTGCCATTAGTACGCTTTGCCCCTAGGAAGGACTGACCCCTTAACCATGTCACTGCCATTAGTACACTTTGCCCCTAGGAAGGACTGACCCCTTAACCATGTCACTGCCATTAGTACACTTTGCCCCTAGCAAGGACTGACCCCTTAACCATGTCACTGCCATTAGTACACTTTGCCCCTAGGAGGGACTGACCCCTTAACCATGTCACTGCCATTAGTACACTTTGCCCCTAGGAGAGACTGACCCCTTAACCATGTCACTGCCATTAGTACACTTTGCCCCTAGGAGAGACTGACCCCTTAACCATGTCACTGCCATTAGTACACTTTGCACCTAGGAGAGACTGACTCCTTAACCATGTCACTGCCATTAGTACACTTTGCCCCTAGGAGAGACTGACCCCTTAACCATGTCACTGCCATTAGTACACTTTGCCCCTAGGAGAGACTGACCCCTTAACCATGTCACTGCCATTAGTACACTTTGCCCCTAGGAGAGACTGACCCCTTAACCATGTCACTGCCATTAGTACACTTTGCCCCTAGGAGGGACTGATCCCTTAACCATGTCACTGCCATTAGTACACTTTGCCCCTAGGAGAGATTGACCCCTTAACCATGTCACTGCCATTAGTACACTTTGCCCCTAGGAGGGACTGACCCCTTAACCATGTCACTGCCATTAGTACACTTTGTCCCTAGGAGGGACTGACCCCTTAGACATGTCACTGCCATTAGTACACTTTGCCCCTAGGAGGGACTGACCCCGTAACCATGTCACTGCCATTAGTACACTTTGCCACTAGGAGGGACTGATCCCTTAACCATGTCACTGCCATTAGTACACTTTGCCCCGAGGAGGGACTGACCCCTTAACCATGTCACTGCCATTAGTACACTTTGCCCCTAGGAGAGACTGACCCCTTAACCATGTCACTGCCATTAGTACACTTTGCCCCTAGGAGGGACTGACCCCTTAACCATGTCACTGCAATTAGTACACTTTGCCCCTAGGAGGGACTGACCCCTTAACCATGTCACTGCCATTAGTACACTTTGCCCCTAGGAAGGACTGACCCCTTAACCATGACACTGCCATTAGTACGCTTTGCCCCTAGGAAGGACTGACCCCTTAACCATGTCACTGCCATTAGTACACTTTGCCCCTAGCAAGGACTGACCCCTTAACCATGTCACTGCCATTAGTACACTTTGCCCCTAGGAGGGACTGACCCCTTAACCATGTCACTGCCATTAGTACACTTTGCCCCTAGGAGAGACTGACCCCTTAACCATGTCACTGCCATTAGTACACTTTGCCCCTAGGAGAGACTGACCCCTTAACTATGTCACTGCCATTAGTACACTTTGCCCCTAGGAGGGACTGACCCCTTAACCATGTCACTGCCATTAGTACACTTTGCCCCTAGGAGGGACTGGCCCCTTAACCATGTCACTGCCATTAGTACACTTTGCACCTAGGAGAGACTGACCCCTTAACCATGTCACTGCCATTAGTACACTTTGCCCCTAGGAGAGACTGACCCCTTAACCATGTCACTGCCATTAGTACACTTTGCCCCTAGGAGAGACTGACCCCTTAACCATGTCACTGCCATTAGTACACTTTGCCCCTAGGAGAGACTGACCCCTTAACCATGTCACTGCCATTAGTACACTTTGCCCCTAGGAGGGACTGATCCCTTAACCATGTCACTGCCATTAGTACACTTTGCCCCTAGGAGAGACTGACCCCTTAACCATGTCACTGCCATTAGTACACTTTGCCCCTAGGAGGGACTGACCCCTTAACCATATCACTGCCATTAGTACACTTTGTCCCTAGGAGGGACTGACCCCTTAGACATGTCACTGCCATTAGTACACTTTGCCCCGAGGAGGGACTGACCCCTTAACCATGTCACTGCCATTAGTACACTTTGCCCCTAGGAGAGACTGACCCCTTAACCATGTCACTGCCATTAGTACACTTTGCCCCTAGGAGGGACTGACCCCTTAACCATGTCACTGCCATTAGTACACTTTGCCCCTAGGAGGGACTGACCCCTTAGACATGTCACTGCCATTAGTACACTTTGCCCCTAGGAGGGACTGACCCCTTAACCATGTCACTGCCATTAGTACACTTTGCCCCTAGGAGAGACTGACCCCTTAACCATGTCACTGCCATTAGTACACTTTGCCACTAGGAGGGACTGACCCCTTAACCCTGTCACTGCCATTAGTACACTTTGCCACTAGGAGGGACTGATCCCTTAACCATGTCACTGCCATTAGTACACTTTGCCCCGAGGAGGGACTGACCCCTTAACCATGTCACTGCCATTAGTACACTTTGCCCCTAGGAGAGACTGACCCCTTAACCATGTCACTGCCATTAGTACACTTTGCCCCTAGGAGAGACTGACCCCTTAACCATGTCACTGCCATTAGTACACTTTGCCCCGAGGAGGGACTGACCCCTTAACCATGTCACTACCATTAGTACACTTTGCCCCTAGGAGAGACTGGCCCCTTAACCATGTCACTGCCATTAGTACACTTTGCCCCTAGGAGGGACTGATCCCTTAACCATGTCACTGCCATTAGTACACTTTGCCCCTAGGAGAGACTGACCCCTTAACCATGTCACTGCCATTAGTACACTTTGCCCCTAGGAGGGACTGACCCCTTAACCATGTCACTGCCATTAGTACACTTTGTCCCTAGGAGGGACTGACCCCTTAGACATGTCACTGCCATTAGTACACTTTGCCCCTAGGAGGGACTGACCCCTTAACCATGTCACTGCCATTAGTACACTTTGCCACTAGGAGGGACTGATCCCTTAACCATGTCACTGCCATTAGTACACTTTGCCCCGAGGAGGTACTGACCCCTTAACCATGTCACTGCCATTAGTACACTTTGCCCCTAGGAGAGACTGACCCCTTAACCATGTCACTGCCATTAGTACACTTTGCCCCTAGGAGGGACTGACCCCTTAACCATGTCACTGCCATTAGTACACTTTGCCCCTAGGAGGGACTGACCCCTTAGACATGTCACTGCCATTAGTACACTTTGCCCCTAGGAGGGACTGACCCCTTAACCATGTCACTGCCATTAGTACACTTTGCCCCTAGGAGAGACTGACCCCTTAACCATGTCACTGCCATTAGTACACTTTGCCACTAGGAGGGACTGACCCCTTAACCCTGTCACTGCCATTAGTACACTTTGCCACTAGGAGGGACTGATCCCTTAACCATGTCACTGCCATTAGTACACTTTGCCCCGAGGAGGGACTGACCCCTTAACCATGTCACTGCCATTAGTACACTTTGCCCCTAGGAGAGACTGACCCCTTAACCATGTCACTGCCATTAGTACACTTTGCCCCTAGGAGAGACTGACCCCTTAACCATGTCAATGCCATTAGTACACTTTGCCCCGAGGAGGGACTGACCCCTTAACCATGTCACTACCATTAGTACACTTTGCCCCTAGGAGAGACTGGCCCCTTAACCATGTCACTGCCATTAGTACACTTTGCCCCTAGGAGGGACTGATCCCTTAACCATGTCACTGCCATTAGTACACTTTGCCCCTAGGAGAGACTGACCCCTTAACCATGTCACTGCCATTAGTACACTTTGCCCCTAGGAGGGACTGACCCCTTAACCATGTCACTGCCATTAGTACACTTTGTCCCTAGGAGGGACTGACCCCTTAGACATGTCACTGCCATTAGTACACTTTGCCCCTAGGAGGGACTGACCCCTTAACCATGTCACTGCCATTAGTACACTTTGCCACTAGGAGGGACTGATCCCTTAACCATGTCACTGCCATTAGTACACTTTGCCCCGAGGAGGGACTGACCCCTTAACCATGTCACTGCCATTAGTACACTTTGCCCCTAGGAGAGACTGACCCCTTAACCATGTCACTGCCATTAGTACACTTTGCCCCTAGGAGGGACTGACCCCTTAACCATGACACTGCCATTAGTACACTTTGCCCCTAGGAGGGACTGACCCCTTAGACATGTCACTGCCATTAGTACACTTTGCCCCTAGGAGGGACTGACCCATTAACCATGTCACTGCCATTAGTACACTTTGCCCCTAGGAGAGACTGACCCCTTAACCATGTCACTGCCATTAGTACACTTTGCCACTAGGAGGGACTGACCCCTTAACCCTGTCACTGCCATTAGTACACTTTGCCACTAGGAGGGACTGATCCCTTAACCATGTCACTGCCATTAGTACACTTTGCCCCGAGGAGGGACTGACCCCTTAACCATGTCACTGCCATTAGTACACTTTGCCCCTAGGAGAGACTGACCCCTTAACCATGTCACTGCCATTAGTACACTTTGCCCCGAGGAGGGACTGACCCCTTAACCATGTCACTACCATTAGTACACTTTGCCCCTAGGAGAGACTGACCCCTTAACCATGTCACTGCCATTAGTACACTTTGCCCCTAGGAGGGACTGGCCCCTTAACCATGTCACTGCCATAAGTACACTTTGCCCCTAGGAGGGACTGATCCCTTAACCATGTCACTGCCATTAGTACACTTTGCCCCTAGGAGAGACTGACCTCTTAACCATGTCACTGCCATTAGTACACTTTGCCCCTAGGAGGGACTGACCCCTTAGACATGTCACTGCCATTAGTACACTTTGCCCCTAGGAGGGACTGACCCCTTAACCATGTCACTGCCATTAGTACACTTTGCCACTAGGAGGGACTGATCCCTTAACCATGTCACTGCCATTAGTACACTTTGCCCCGAGGAGGGACTGACCCCTTAACCATGTCACTGCCATTAGTACACTTTGCCCCTAGGAGGGACTGGCCCCTTAACCATGTCACTGCCATTAGTACACTTTGCCCCACGAGGGACTGACCCCTTAAACATGTCACTGCCATTAGTACACTTTGCCCCTAGGAGGGACTGATCCCTTAACCATGTCACTGCCATTAATACACTTTGCCCCTAGGAGAGACTGACCCCTTAACCATGTCACTGCCATTAGTACACTTTGCCCCTAGGAGAGACTGACCCCTTAACCATGTCACTGCCATTAGTACACTTTGCCCCTAGGAGAGACTGATCCCTTAACCATGTCACTGCCATTAGTACACTTTGCCCCTAGGAGGGACTGACCCCTTAACCATGTCACTGCCATTAGTACACTCTGCCCCTAGGAGGCACTGACCCCTTAACCATGTCACTGCCATTAGTACACTTTGCCCCGAGGAGGGACTGACCCCTTAACCATGTCACTGCCATTAGTACACTTTGCCCCTAGGAGGGACTGGCCCCTTAACCATGTCACTGCCATTAGTACACTTTGCCCCACGAGGGACTGACCCCTTAAACATGTCACTGCCATTAGTACACTTTGCCCCTAGGAGGGACTGATCCCTTAACCATGTCACTGCCATTAATACACTTTGCCCCTAGGAGAGACTGACCCCTTAACCATGTCACTGCCATTAGTACACTTTGCCCCTAGGAGAGACTGACCCCTTAACCATGTCACTGCCATTAGTACACTTTGCCCCTAGGAGAGACTGATCCCTTAACCATGTCACTGCCATTAGTACACTTTGCCCCTAGGAGGGACTGACCCCTTAACCATGTCACTGCCATTAGTACACTCTGCCCCTAGGAGGCACTGACCCCTTAACCATGTCACTGCCATTAGTACACTTTGCCCCTAGGAGGCACTGACCCCTTAACCATGTCACTGCCATTAGTACACTTTGCCCCTAGGACTGACCCCTTAACCATGTCACTGCCATTAGTACACTTTGCCCCTAGGAGAGACTGACCCCTTAACCATGTCACTGCCATTAGTACACTTTGCCCCGAGGACTGACCCCTTAACCATGTCACTGCCATTAGTACACTTTGCCCCTAGGAGGGACTGACCCCTTAACCATGTCACTGCCATTAGCACACTTTGCCCATAGGAAGGGTTGACCCCTTAACCATGTCACTGCCATTAGTACACTTTGCCACTAGGAGGGACTGATCCCTTAACCAAGTCACTGCCATTAGTACACTTTGCCCCTAGGAGGGACTGACCCCGTAACCATATCACTGCCATTAGTACACTTTGCCACTAGGAGGGACTGACCCCTTAACCATGTCACTGCCATTAGTACACTTTGCCCCTAGGAGGGACTGACCCCTTAACCATGTCACTGCCATTAGTACACTCTGCCCCTAGGAGGGACTGACCCCTTAACCATGTCACTGCCATTAGTACACTTTGCCCCTAGGAGAGACTGATCCCTTAACCATGTCACTGCCATTAGTACACTTTGCCCCTAGGAGAGTCTGACCCCTTAACCATGTCACTGCCATTAGTACACTTTGCCCCTAGGAGGGACTGATCCCTTAACCATGTCACTGCCATTAGTACACTTTGCCCCTAGGAGAGACTGACCCCTTAACCATGTCCCTGCCACTAGTACACTTTGCCACTAGGAGGGACTGATCCCTTAACCATGTCACTGCCATTAGTACACTTTGCCCCTAGGAGAGACTGATCCCTTAACCATGTCACTGCCATTGGTACACTTTGCCCCTAGGAGGCACTGACCCCTTAACCATGTCACTGCCATTAGTACACTTTGCCCCTAGGAGGCACTGTCCCCTTAACCATGTCACTGCCATTAGTACACTTTGCCCCTAGGAGGAACTGACCCTTTAAACATGTCACTGCCATTAGTACACTTTGCCCCTAGGAGAGACTGACCCCTTAACCATGTCGCTGCCATTAGTGCACTTTGCACCTAGGAGGGACTGAGCCCTTAACCATGTCACTGCCATTATTACACTTTGCCCCTAGGAGAGACTGACCCCTTAACCATGTCACTGCCATTATTACACTTTGCCCCTAGGAGAGACTGACCCCTTAACCATGTCACTGCCATTAGTACACTTTGCCCCTAGGAGGGACTGACCCCTTAACCATATCACTGCCATTAGTACACTTTGTCCCTAGGAGGGACTGACCCCTTAACCTTGTCACTGCCATTAGTACACTTTGCCCCTAGGAGAGACTGACCCCTTAACCATGTCACTGCCATTAGTACACTTTGCCCCTAGGAGGGACTGACCCCTTAACCATGTCACTGCCATTAGTACACTTTGCCCCTAGCAGAGACTGATCCCTTAACCATG
>NC_134505.1:6038110-6240610 GCF_040206685.1 Ascaphus truei | reverse complement strand
TGCAGGGATCCTCCTCTAACCTTGTAACTGGTAACCACCTCTCCTGATGTCACAGTTCCTCCCCCCCCCCCCCAGGGGTAACCCTCATTAATATAATTACCTATCCTTGGTGCAGCCAGGCAGCTGTTTCAATGGGAGCTGCTCAGAAGTTGGGCTGAGGTGCAGGCTGGGACTTGTTCCTGCTGCTGAGACTCATCAACAGGGGAGACATGCAGGAGAGGAGGAGGACATAGTGTATACACACACACACACACACACACACACACACACATACACACATCTGCACAAGGGAGACATGCAGGAGAGGAGGAGGAGGACACAGTGTGTACACACACACACACACACACACACACACACACACACATACACACACACACACACACACACACACACACACACACACACACACACACACACACATATACATACACACATCTGCACAAGGGACACATGCAGGAGAGGAGGAGGACATAGTGTGTACACACACACACACACACACACACATACACACACACACACACACACACACACACACACACACATATATATACATACACACACACATCTGCACAAGGGACACATGCAGGAGAGGAGGAGGACACAGTGTGTACACACACACACACACACACACACACACACACACACACACACACATACACACACACACACACACACACACACACACACACATATACATACACACATCTGCACAAGGGACACATGCAGGAGAGGAGGAGGAGGACATAGTGTGTACACACACACATACACACACACACACACACACACACACACACACACACACACACACACACACACACACACACACACACTCACACACACACACACACACACATACACACACACATATACATACACACATCTGCACAAGGGAGACATGCAGGAGAGGAGGAGGACATTGTGTATACACACATACACACACACCATACACACACACACATACACACACACACACACACACACACACACACACACACACACACACACACATACACACACACATACACACACACATACACACACACACACACACACACACACATCTGCACAAGGGAGACATGCAGGAGAGGAGGAGGACATAGTGTACACACACACACACACACACACACATATCTGCACAAAGGAGACATGCAGGAGAGGGGGAGAACATAGTGTAGTGTATACACACACACACACACACACACACACACACACACACACACACACACACACACACACATCTGCACAAGGGAGACATGCAGGAGAGGAGGAGAACAGAGTGTATATACACACACACACACACACATATACACACACACACACACACACACACACATACACACACACACTCTCACACACACACACACACACACACACACATACACACACACACACACACACACACCGTAGGTTTGGAAGGAGAGAGTAGGCTTGGAGGGAGAGAGTAGGTTTGGAGAGGGAGGGAGTAGGTTTGGAGGGAGAGAGTAGGGTTGGAGAGGGAGGGAGTAGGGTTGGAGGGAGAGAGTAGGTTTGGAGGGAGAGAGTAGGTTTGGAGAGGGAGAGTAGGTTTGGAAGGAGAGAGTAGGATTGGAGAGGGAGAGAGTAGGTTGGGAGGGAGAGAGTAGGTTTTGAAGGAGGGAGTAGGGTTGGAGGGAGAGAGTAGGGTTGGAGGGAGAGAGTAAGTTTGGAAGGAGAGAGTAGGTTTGGAAGGAGTGAGTAGGTTTGGAGGGAGAGAGTAGGGGTTGGAGGGAGAGAGTAGATGTGGAAGGAGAGAGTAGGGGTTGGAGGGAGAGAGTAGGTTTGGAAGGAGAGAGTATGGGTTGGAGGGAGAGAGTAGGGTTGGAAGGAGAGAGTAGGGTTGGAGGTAGAGCGTAGGTTTGGAAGGAGAGAGTAGGTTTGGAGGGATAGAGTAGGGTTGGAGGGAGAGATTAGGGGTTGGAGGGGAGAGTATGTTTGGAAGGAGAGAGTAGGTTCGGAGGGAGAGAGTAGGGGTTGGAGGGGAGAGTAGTTTTGGAAGGAGAGAGTAGGGGTTGGAGGGTGAGAGTAGGTTTGGAAGGAGAAAGTAGGTTTGGAAGGAGAGTAGGTTTGGAGGGAGAGAGTAGGTTTGAAGGGAGAGAGTAGGTTTGAAGGGAGAAAGTAGGTTTGGAGGGAGAGAGTAGGTTTGGAAGGAGAGAGTAGGGTTGGAGGGAGAGAGTAGGGTTGGAGGGAGAGAGTAGGTTTGGAAGGAGAGAGTAGGATTGGAGAGGGAGAGAGTAGGTTCGGAGGGAGAGAGTAGGTTTGGAAGGAGGGAGTAGGGGTTGGAGGGAGAGAGTAGGTTTGGAAGGAGAGAGTAGGTTTGGAAGGAGGGAGTAGGGTTGGAGGGAGAGAGTAGGGTTGGAGGGAGAGAGTAAGTTTGGAAGGAGAGAGTAGGTTTGGAAGGAGTGAGTAGGTTTGGAGGGAGAGAGTAGGGGTTGGAGGGAGAGAGTAGATGTGGAAGGAGAGAGTAGGGGTTGGAGGGAGAGAGTAGGGGTTGGAGGGAGAGAGTAGGTTTGGAAGGAGAGAGTATGGGTTGGAGGGAGAGAGTAGGGTTGGAAGGAGAGAGTAGGGTTGGAGGTAGAGAGTAGGTTTGGAAGGAGAGAGTAGGTTTGGAGGGATAGAGTAGGGTTGGAGGGAGAGAGTATGTTTGGAAGGAGAGAGTAGGTTCGGAGGGAGAGAGTAGGGGTTGGAGGGGAGTGTAGGTTTGGAAGGAGAGAGTAGGGGTTGGAGGGGAGAATAGGTTTGGAAGGAGAGAGTAAGGGTTGGAGGGTGAGAGTAGGTTTGGAAGGAGAAAGTAGGTTTGGAAGGAGAGTAGGTTTGGAGGGAGAGAGTAGGTTTGAAGGGAGAGAGTAGGTTTGAAGGGAGAGAGAAGGTTTGGAGGGAGAGAGTAGGTTTGGAAGGAGAGAGTAGGGTTGGAGGGAGAGAGTAGGGTTAGAGGGAGAGAGTAGGTTTGGAAGGAGAGTGTAGGGTTGGAAGGAGAGAGTAGGTTTGGAGAGGGAGGGAGTAGGTTTGGAGGGAGAGAGTAGGGTTGGAGGGAGAGAGTAGGGTTGGAGGGAGAGAGTAGGTTTTGAGGGAGAGAGTAGGTTTGGAAGGAGAGAGTAGGTTTGGAAGGAGAGAGTAGGTTTGGAGGGAGAGAGTAGGTTTGGAAGGAGAGAGTAGGTTTGGAGGGAGAGAGTAGGTTTGGAGGGAGAGAGTAGGTTTGGAAGGAGAGAGTAGGTTTGGAAGGAGAGAGTAGGTTTGGAGGGAGAGAGGAGGTTTGGAGGGAGAGAGTAGGTTTGGAAGGAGAGAGTAGGTTTGGAAGGAGAGAGTAGGTTTGGAGAGGGAGGGAGTAGGTTTGGAGGGAGAGAGTAAGGTTGGAGAGAGAGAGTAGGGTTGGAGGGAGAAAGTAGGTTTGGAAGGAGAAAGTAGGGTTGGAAGGAGAGAGTAGATTTGGAGGGAGAGAGCAGGCTTAGAAGGAGAGAGTAGGTTTGGAAGGATAGAGTAGAGGTTGGAGGGAGAGAGCAGGCTTAGGAGAGAGTAGGGGTTGGAGGGAGAGAGTAGGGTTTGGAAGGAGAGAGCAGGCTTAGAAAAAGATAGTAGGGGTTGGAGGGAGAGTGTAGATTTGGAGAGGGAGAGAGTAGGCTTAGAAGGAGGGAGTAGGTTTGGAGAGGGAGAGAGCAGGCTTTGAAGGAGAGAGTAGGTTTGGAGAGGGAGAGAGTAGGGTTGGAGGGAGAGAGTAGGTTTGGAGAGGAAGAGAGCAGCTTAGAAGGAGAGAGTAGGGGTTGGAGGGAGAGAGTAGGTTTGGAGAGGGAGAGAGCAGGCTTAGAAGGAGAGAGTAGGGGTTGGAGGGAGAGAGTAGGTTTGGAGAGAGAGAGAGCAGCTTAGAAGGAGAGAGTAGGGGTTGGAGGGAGGGAGTAGGTTTGGAGAGGGAGAGAGCAGACTTAGAAGGAGAGAGTAGGGGTTGGAGGGAGAGAGAAGCTTAGAAGGAGAGAGTAGGGGTTGGAGGGAGAGAGAGCAGACTTAGAAGGAGAGAGTAGGGGTTGGAGGGAGAGAGCAGCTTAGAAGGAGAGAGTAGGGGTTGGAGGGAGAGAGTAGGTTTGGAGAGGGAGAGAGCAGGCTTAGAAGGAGAGAGTAGGGGTTGGAGGGAGAGAGTAGGTTTGGAGAGGGAGAGAGCAGGCTTAGAAGTAGAGAGTAGGTTTGGAGAGGGAGAGAGCAGGCGTAAAAGGAGAGAGTAGGTTTGGAGAGGGAGAGAGCAGGCTTAGAAGGAGAGAGTAGGTTTGGAGGTAGAGAGTAGGTTTGGAAGGAGAGTGTAGGTTCGGAGGGAGAGAGTAGGGGTTGGAGGGAGAGAGTAGGTTTGGAAGGAGACAGTAGGTTTGGAGAGGGAGAGAGTAGGTTTGGAAGGAGAGAGTAGGTTTGGAGAGGGAGAGAGCAGGCTTAGAAGGAGAGAGTAGGTTTGGAGAGGGAGAGAGCAGGCTTAGAAGGAGAGAGTAGGTTTGGAGAGGGAGAGAGCAGGCTTAGAAGGAGAGAGTAGGGTTGGAGAGGGAGAGAGCAGGCTTAGAAGGAGAGAGTAGGGTTGGAGAGGGAGAGAGCAGGCTTAGAAGGAGAGAGTAGGTTTGGAGAGGGAGAGAGCAGGCTTAGAAGGAGAGAGTAGGTTTGGAGAGGGAGAGAGCAGGCTTAGAAGGAGAGAGTAGGTTTGGAGAGGGAGAGAGCAGGCTTAGAAGGAGAGAGTAGGTTTGGAGAGGGAGAGAGCAGGCTTAGAAGGAGAGAGTAGGTTTGGAGAGGGAGAGAGCAGGCTTAGAAGGAGAGAGTAGGTTTGGAGAGGGAGAGAGCAGGCTTAGAAGGAGAGAGTAGGGTTGGAGAGGGAGAGAGCAGGCTTAGAGTGAGAGAGTAGGGTTGGAGAGGGAGAGAGCAGGCTTGGAAGGAGAGAGTAGGTTTGGAGAGGGAGAGAGCAGGCTTAGAAGGAGAGAGTAGGGTTGGAGAGGGAGAGAGCAGGCTTAGAAGGAGAGAGTAGGGTTGGAGAGGGAGAGAGCAGGCTTAGAAGGAGAGAGTAGGGTTGGAGAGGGAGAGAGCAGGCTTAGAGTGAGAGAGTAGGGTTGGAGAGGGAGAGAGCAGGCTTAGAAGGAGAGAGTAGGTTTGGAGAGGGAGAGAGCAGGCTTAGAAGGAGAGAGTAGGTTTGGAGAGGGAGAGAGCAGGCTTAGAAGGAGAGAGTAGGTTTGGAGAGGGAGAGAGCAGGCTTAGAAGGAGAGAGTAGGTTTGGAGAGGGAGAGAGCAGGCTTGGAAGGAGAGAGTAGGGTTGGAGAGGGAGAGAGCAGGCTTAGAGAAAGAGAGTAGGGTTGGAGAGGGAGAGAGCAGGCTTGGAAGGAGAGAGTAGGTTTGGAGAGGGAGAGAGCAGGCTTAGAAGGAGAGAGTAGGGTTGGAGAGGGAGAGAGCAGGCTTAGAAGGAGAGAGTAGGGTTGGAGAGGGAGAGAGCAGGCTTAGAAGGAGAGAGTAGGGTTGGAGAGGGAGAGAGCAGGCTTAGAGTGAGAGAGTAGGGTTGGAGAGGGAGAGAGCAGGCTTGGAAGGAGAGAGTAGGTTTGGAGAGGGAGAGAGCAGGCTTAGAAGGAGAGAGTAGGTTTGGAGAGGGAGAGAGCAGGCTTAGAAGGAGAGAGTAGGTTTGGAGAGGGAGAGAGCAGGCTTAGAAGGGGAGAGTAGGTTTGGAGAGGGAGAGAGCAGGCTTAGAAGGAGAGAGTAGGGTTGGAGAGGGAGAGAGCAGGCTTAGAAGGAGAGAGTAGGGTTGGAGAGGGAGAGAGCAGGCTTAGAAGGAGAGAGTAGGGTTGGAGAGGGAGAGAGCAGGCTTAGAAGGAGAGAGTAGGGTTGGAGAGGGAGAGAGCAGGCTTAGAAGGAGAGAGTAGGGTTGGAGAGGGAGAGAGCAGGCTTAGAGTGAGAGAGTAGGGTTGGAGAGGGAGAGAGCAGGCTTGGAAGGAGAGAGTAGGTTTGGAGAGGGAGAGAGCAGGCTTAGAAGGAGAGAGTAGGGTTGGAGAGGGAGAGAGCAGGCTTGGAAGGAGAGAGTCGGGTTTGTGTGGGATTCTGTAGAGGAATATTTCCGGATATCGCAGAAACACATTGTCATTCATCATGTTACATGTCACTTATTTCCTTCACGTTAATGCAGGTTATAGGGAGAGAGTTACAGCGACTGACACCTGAGGGGTTATTCCGAGGCGAAATAACCGTAAGAATAATGATACACTTACATTTCCATATATTCTATTGTAATGTGTCGCGAACTCTCTACAACCCCTCCCTATAACTCCACCTATTACCCCATATAACCCCTCCCTATAACTCCTCCTATTACCCCATATACCCCCTCCCTATAACTCCTCCTATTACCCCATATAACCTCTCCCTATAACTCCTCCTATTACCCCATAAAACCTCTCCCTATAACTCCTCCTATTATCCCATATAACCGCTACCTATAACTCCTCCTATTACCCCATATAACCCCTCCTTATAACTCCTCCTATTACCCCATATAACCTCTCCCTATAACTCCTCCTATTACCCCATAAAACCTCTCCCTATAACTCCTCCTATTATCCCATATAACCGCTCCCTATAACTCCATCTATTACCCCATATAACCGCTCCCTATAACACCTCCTATTACCCCATATAACCGCTCCCTATAACTCCTCCTATTACTCCATATAACCCCTCCCTATAACTCCTCCTATTACCCCATATAACCCCACCCTATAACTCCTCCTATTACCCCATATAACCCCTCCCTATAACTCCTATTACCCCATATAACCTCTCCCTATAACTCCTCCTATTACCCCATATAACCCCTCCCTATAACTCCTATTACCCCATATAACCTCTCCCTATAACTCCTCCTATTACCCCATATAACCGCTCCCTATAACTCCTCCTATTACCCCATATACCCTCTCCCTATAACTCCTCCTATTACCCCATATAACCCCTCCCTATAACTCCTCCTATTACCCCATATAACCCCTCCCTATAACTCCTATTACCCCATATAACCCGTCCCTATAACTCCTCCTATTACCCCATATAACCTCTCCCTATAACTCCTCCTATTACCCCATATAACCGCTCCCTATAACTCCTCCTATTACCCCATATAACCCCTCCCTATAACTCCTCCTATTACCCCATATAACCCCTCCCTATAACTCCTCTATTACCCCATATACCCGCTCCCTATAACTCCTCCTATTACCTCATATACCCCCTCCCTATAACTCCTCCTATTTCCCCATATATCCCCTCCCTATAACTCCTCCTCTTACCCCATATACCCCCTCCCTATAACTCCTCCTATTACCCCATATACCCGCTCCCTATAACTCCTCCTATTACCCTATAACTCCTCCTATTACCCCATATAACCCCTCCCTATAACTCCTCCTATTACCCCATATAACCGCTCCCTATAACTCCTCCTATTACTCCATATAACCCCTCCCTATAACTCCTCCTATTACCCCATATAACCCCTCCCTATAACTCCTCCTATTACCCCATATAACCCCTCCCTATAACTCCTATTACCCGATATAACCCGTCCCTATAACTCCTCCTATTACCCCATATAACCTCTCCCTATAACTTCTCCTATTACCCCATATAACCGCTCCCTATAACTCCTCCTATTACCCCATATAACCCCTCCCTATAACTCCTCCTATTACCCCATATAACCCCTCCCTATAACTCCTCTATTACCCCATATACCCGCTCCCTATAACTCCTCCTATTACCTCATATACCCCCTCCCTATAACTCCTCCTATTACCCCATATAACCCCTCCCTATAACTCCTCCTATTACCCCATATACCCCCTCCCTATAACTCCTCCTATTACCCCATATACCCGCTCCCTATAACACCTCCTATTACCCTATAACTCCTCCTATTACCCCATATAACCCCTTCCTATAACTCCTCCTATTACCCCATATAACCCCTCCCTATAACTCCTATTACCCCATATAACCTCTCCCTATAACTCCTCCTATTACCCCATATAACCCCTCCCTATAACTCCTATTACCCCATATAACCTCTCCCTATAACTCCTCCTATTACCCCATATAACCGCTCCCTATAACTCCTCCTATTACCCCATATACCCCCTCCCTATAACTCCTCCTATTACCCCATATAACCCCTCCCTATAACTCCTCCTATTACCCCATATAACCCCTCCCTATAACTCCTATTACCCCATATAACCCGTCCCTATAACTCCTCCTATTACCCCATATAACCTCTCCCTATAACTCCTCCTATTACCCCATATAACCGCTCCCTATAACTCCTCCTATTACCCCATATAACCCCTCCCTATAACTCCTCCTATTACCCCATATAACCCCTCCCTATAACTCCTCT
Organism: Ascaphus truei; assembly: GCF_040206685.1. Lineage (NCBI taxonomy): Eukaryota > Metazoa > Chordata > Amphibia > Anura > Ascaphidae > Ascaphus > Ascaphus truei. The sequence continues at coordinate 6,232,206 of NC_134505.1, read as the reverse complement.
ATTACCCCATATACCCGCTCCCAATAACTCCTCCTATTACCTCATATACCCCCTCCCTATAACTCCTCCTATTTCCCCATATAACCCCTCCCTATAACTCCTCCTATTACCCCATATACCCCCTCCCTATAACTCCTCCTATTACCCCATATACCCGCTCCCTATAACTCCTCCTATTACCCTATAACTCCTCCTATTACCCCATATAACCCCTCCCTATAACTCCTCCTATTACCCCATATAACCGCTCCCTATAACTCCTCCTATTACTCCATATAACCCCTCCCTATAACTCCTCCTATTACCCCATATAACCCCTCCCTATAACTCCTCCTATTACCCCATATAACCCCTCCCTATAACTCCTATTACCCGATATAACCCGTCCCTATAACTCCTCCTATTACCCCATATAACCTCTCCCTATAACTTCTCCTTTTACCCCATATAACCGCTCCCTATAACTCCTCCTATTACCCCATATAACCCCTCCCTATAACTCCTCCTATTACCCCATATAACCCCTCCCTATAACTCCTCTATTACCCCATATACCCGCTCCCTATAACTCCTCCTATTACCTCATATACCCCCTCCCTATAACTCCTCCTATTACCCCATATAACCCCTCCCTATAACTCCTCCTATTACCCCATATACCCCCTCCCTATAACTCCTCCTATTACCCCATATACCCGCTCCCTATAACTCCTCCTATTACCCTATAACTCCTCCTATTACCCCATATAACCCCTCCCTATAACTCCTCCTATTACCCCATATAACCGCTCCCTATAACTCCTCCTATTACCCCATATACCCCCTCTCTATAACTCCTCCTATTACCCCATATACCTGCTCCCTATAACTCTTCCTATTACCCCATATACCCCCTCCCTATAACTCCTCCTATTACCCCAAATAACCGCTCCCTATAACTCCTCCTATTACCCCATAAACCCCCTCCCTATAACTCCTCCTATTACCCCAAATAACCGCTCCCTATAACTCCTCCTATTACCCCATATAACCTCTCCCTATAACTCCTCCTATTACCCCATATAACCCCTCCCTATAACTCCTCCTATTACCCCATATAACCTCTCCCTATAACTCCTCCTATTACCCCATATAACCCCTCCCTATAACTCCTCCTATTACCCCATATAACCCGCTCCCTATAACTCCTCCTATTACCCCATATAACCCCTCCCTATAACTCCTACATAATATATATTTAGCTACAGACAGCGAGCCGGTCGGAGACCGGTAACCCTTTGGGATTTGCGTCCTGGAGCCGCTGACAATTTGTGAAGAATGTGTCAGAGCCGGTTCTGCCCCCGTGTCTCGCCCTCCTCGGGGCTCAACTCACCCCGTGTATCCAAACCAGTTCCAGACCGCTGTGACCTGCAGAGCTACCTGTGGAATCTGTGTCTCCGACGTCCCCCAGGACTCGGAGCTGAGAACCTGAGGTGACCCGTAACCAGACCGACGTACGATACATAGCTACGCTCGTACCTGTTTCCATCTCCAGTCTACGCAGTGCCACGATAAAAGCCCTGGTAGGGTCAAAGGGAACGTATGTACCGTGTGGCACAAATGGTTTCTAACAGGCAGAAAATGGGCGCGTGGAAATCTCATGATAAACAGCGCATGCGTGTGAGTGCGCCAGCGTGTGAGCTACTGTGTGTGAGCGCCTGTGTGTGCATCTGTGTTTGAGGGCCTGTGTTTGAGTGCCTGTATTTGAGTGCCTGTATTTGAGTGCCTGTGTTTGAGTGCCTGTGTTTGAGTGCCTGTGTGTGCGTCTGTGTGTGCGTCTGTGTGTGAGCGCCTGTGTGTGAGCGCCTGTGTGTCTGAGCACCTGTGTGTGAGCGCCTATGTGTATGAGTGCCTGTGTGTGAGCGCCTGTGTGTCTGAGTGCCTGTGTGTGAGCGCCTGTGCATGTGAGTGCCTGTGAGTGGGAGTGACTGTGTGTGAGTGCCTGTGTTTGAGCGCCTGTGTTTGAGTGCCTGTGTGTGAGCGCCTGTGCATGTGAGTGCCTGTGAGTGGGAGTGACTGTGTGTGAGTGCCTGTGTTTGAGTGCCTGTGTTTGAGTGCCTGTGTGTGCGTCTGTGTGTGCGTCTGTGTGGGAGCGCCTGTGTGTGAGCGCCTGTGTGTCTGAGCGCCTGTGTGTGAGCGCTTGTGTGTATGAGTGCCTGTGTGTGAGCGCCTGTGTGTCTGAGTGCCTGTGTGTGAGCGCCTGTGCATGTGAGTGCCTGTGAGTGGGAGTGACTGTGTGTGAGTGCCTGTGTTTGAGTGCCTGTGTTTGAGTGCCTGTGTGTGCGTCTGTGTGTGCGTCTGTGTATGAGCACCTGTGTGTGAGCGACTGTGTGTGTGAGTGCCTGTGTGTGAGCGCCTGTGTGTGTGAGTGCCTGTGTGTGAGCGCCTGTGTGTCTGAGCGCCTGTGTGTGAGCGCCTGTGTGTCTGAGTGCCTGTGTGTGAGCGCCTGTGTGTCTGAGTGCCTGTGTGTGAGTGCCTGTGAGTGGGAGCGCCTGTGTGTGTGAGTGACTGTGTGTGTGAGTGCCTGCATCCGGGCATATGTATAAGGCACAGGACACCCTCACACCGGGCGTACGTGTAAGTCACAGGACGCCCTCACACCGCGCGCGGTTTATCCGGGCGTATGTATAAGTCACAGGACGCCCTCACACCGCGCGCGGTTTATCCGGATGTATGTATAAGTCACAGGACGCCCTCACACCGCGCGCGGTTTATCCGGATGTATGTATAAGTCACAGGACGCCCTCACACCGCACGCGGTTTATCCGGGTGTATGTATAAGTCACAGGACGCCCTCACACCGCGCGCGGTTTATCAGGGCGTATGTGCAGTCACAGGACGCCCTCACACCGCGCGCGGTTTATCCGGGCGTATGTATAAGTCACAGGACGCCCTCACACCGCGCGCGGTTTATCCGGGCGTACGTATAAGTCACAGGACGCCCTCACACCGGGCGCGGTTTATCCGGGTGTTTGTATAAGTCACAGGAAGCCCTCACACCGCGCGCGGTTTATCCGGGCGTACGTATAAGTCACAGGACGCCCTCACACCGGGCGCGGTTTATCCAGGCGTATGTATAAGTCACAGGACGCCCTCACACCGCGCGCGGTTTATCCGGGCGTATGTGTAAGTCACAGGACGCCCTCACACCGCGCGGATTATCCGGGTATTTGTATAAGTCACAGGACGCCCTCACACCGCGCGCGGTTTATCCGGGCGTATGTATAAGTCACAGGACGCCCTCACACCGCGCGCAGTTTATCCGGGCGCATGTATAAGTCACAGGACGCCCTCACACCGCGCGCGGTTTATCCGGGCGCATGTATAAGTCACAGGACGCCCTCACACCGCACGCGGTTTATCCGGGCGCATGTATAAATCACAGGACGCCCTCACACCGCGCGCGGTTTATCCGGGTGTATGTATGTCACAGGACGCCCTCACCGCGTGCGAATTACCCGGGCGTATGTATAAGTCATAGGACGCCCTCACACCACGCGCGGTTTATCCGGGGGGTTCATTCATTTGTAGCACTGATATTTTGATGCAGAAAACAATATAAAATTTCCACTTAGTACATCGACCCCGATATGTTTGGGAAGTTTCTGGATGAATAACGAGGTGGATATGCCTTACGAGGTGGACATCTGCCCATACTGAGCCTCCAACGACCTGGCCCTCAAATAAAAAGCCCTTTTGAAGGACTTTCCGATCTTCCGAGAGACATGTTCATTACCTCAGATTTTTGGAAAGCCAAAAACATTCGGGTTCGTTGACGACAAAGTTATTTTCAAGGACTCTACGAAGAGCAAGAAGCTAACCTCCCTGAATGAAATTAGAGCTTTGGTGAAGACCGTCAAGCTAGAATCACTCAACCAGCCAAAGTTAGAAAAATTAGAACCTCAAGTTCTCCGATACTTTATTGGGGTGCACATTGTAGGTTTTACGGGCTCAGATTTCTTTAGAAGGGAATTACAAATGTCTGAAAGGTGTCCACATTCGGTTCAAGGATATTTTTCAAATACTCCCAAAAATTGGAAAATTCACCAATATAATTCGTGATTTTTGGTTTTTGTTTGGTTAGAAATTTTCAACGATTCTCTAATTTTCCATTTATTTATTTCTTTTTTTTACCTTTTTTCCATTTCAAATTATTATTCTCCCCTTTAAAAAAAAAAATATATATATATAATTTTTTTTCTCACCGAAGATTTCTCCAATTGTCTAAAAAAAAAAAACACACATCAGCAAAACAGATTTCTTCCATTCTCAAATATTTGTTTATTTGATTTATCTAATTCCAGTACAGTCGTGGTTTTTTAAACTCCAGCGAATCGAAAACACGAAAAACAAACAAATAAATTTTTGAACGTTGGTGGAAATAATTCGGACATTTTTAATATAAATTGGATCCCTCTGCTCAAGTATCAAGCATGTACTGAATTTATAAGTGGGCTTGTTTATACAAGCAGTCCTTGGTTATCCAACAGAACCCGTTCTGGAAGGGGCATTGGATAGTGAAACCGTTGTAAAGAGAGCCCCGTGTTAATCAGTGGCGGTGAGCGTTGGGTAACGCATTCCGGCGTCGAGAAACGTCCCTTAGGGTGGCATTGTAAAGCGTTGGATATGTCATTCGTTGTAAAGTGAAACGTTGGGTAACGAGGACTACCTGTATACACCTCGTAGTGGACGTCGGAACGCTGATCCTATCCGTTTTAATAGTTAGGCAAGGTATTAATATATGCTCCCACTGCTGCTTCAACATAAGTACATAAGTAACAGGTTTTATATACTTACCTGATACAAGGTTATGAAGTTAGACATATTGTGACTGAGTAATTAGTGTCTTCTCTGGATTGCTACATAAGCAGTCATCTACTCTATCTAGAGCAGGGGTGGCCAACTCCAGCTCTCAAGGACCACCAACAGGCCGGGTATTGGGGATATCCCTAATGACCCTCAATCGTTCAGACTGAGCCACTGAATGAGCCACTTGTGCTGAAGCAGGGATATCCAGAAAACATGACCTGTTGGTGGTCCTTGAGGACTGGAGTTGGCCACCTCTGATCTAGAGAAGCACCACTGTGGACTAGGATACAGGCTAGACAAAATCAGTATACCTGCCTTAGTTGCTCACCTACACACATTGTCTAAACCTCAATAAAGGGTATTGGAGTGCCTTGAAATCTAGATCATTAGTGGTGTAGCAATATGTGTCCAGTCAGTGGCTAACCCAGACTCCTGAGACCACTTGCCATCAGGACATATAGGGATACCCTATATGATACCTATTCAGTACCACTTCTGTTCATCAGGGTCTCCATTCCCTAGGCTTGCTCTCCTTACCAAGGGTTTAGCCGCACCTTGTATCAGTCGTCGTGCATCTATTTGATGTATTATATTTTAGTTCATTCACCGTTCCTTTGGATTTAGAGTGAGGAACACAGGGGCCCCTTTTTTCCTTGCCTCGGCAAGGTTTCGTCCTAACACTTTAATACGCTCCTAGCACCTTATCCTCGTGACTGCTGCAAGAGCTACTTCCCTCTCGCCCCATCCTACTCTATTATTAGTTCAGTTTCACCTTTGAATGGAATTACATCAGTGATGGACCACTTCAAGGAGAGCCACCAGAGGAGGGTAAGACCTTCTCCATACCCAACACCAGTCAGCACAATGGATGATTTCAAAGGGAGCCAAAAGCCTAGGGTACGATCTTCTCCACTCCCAACTCCAGTCAGCGTGATGGACAACTTCAAGGGGAGCCACCAGCCGAGGGTATGGTCTTCTCCACTCCCAACTTAAGCCAGTGCATCCCTGTCATTAGGTTACTTTGCCCCGACGTGGGATTGACCCTTTAACCCAATAAACACATCCATGTCATTAGATCACTTTGCTCCTTCGTGGGACTGACCCTTTAACCTCTTAAAAACGTCCCTGTCATTAGGTCACTTCGCCCTTACGTGGCACTGACCCTTTAACCCATTAAACACTTCCCTGTCATTAGGTCACTTTGCTCCTACGTAGGAGTGACCCTTTAAGCCATTAAATATGTCCCTGTGATTAGGTCACTTTGTCCTCCTACCTGGGACTGACCCTTTAACCCATTAAATAAGAAAACCTTGATCACTAGGGAAGGGGCCATGACCATTGGCTCAAGCTTTCCCTGGATGGTTGGGGGGAAAGAGCTAAGGGAGAAGGAGGAAGGGGTTGGACCTCCTTCAACTTAGCCCAGAGCAAGACATGTTTCTTCCCATCCCTAGGCATGATGTGGGTTGTTTCATGAAAGACGTGAAGAAGGTTTGGGGGGGTTATTGTGTGCATGATATATCTAATTATATAATAAAAAGGGGGGTGGAGTTATTGTACTGTAGTCACAGCTAGCGGGGTGGGCTGATCAGCTAGGCAGATGCTGGTAAGGGTGGATATTGTGGGAGATGTCCTCAGGTCCCAGGCTAGGAGCGGCGGGATGAAGGGTCTCCTCAACGGGATTAAGGTTGGTGATCTGTGTAACTCGCTGGGCTAGGTACAGCAGTAAGTGACCATGGTTGGAGTAACTGTGGTTGGAGTGACCATGTTTGGACTCACCATGGTTGGAGTGACAATGATTAGAGTAACCATGGTTGGAGAGACCGTGGTTGGAGTGAACATGGCTGGAGTGACCATGGTTGGGATTACAATGGTTGGAGAGACCATGGTTGGAGTGAACGTGGTTGGAGTAACCGTGGTTGGGATTACCCTGGATGGAGAGACCATGGTTGGAGTGACTGTGGTTGGGATTACCATGGTTGGAGAGGCCACGGCTGGAATAAACGTGGTTGGAGTGACCATGGTTGGGATTACCCTGGATGGAGAGACCATGGTTGGAGTGAACGTGGTTGGAGTGAATATGGTTGGGATTACCATGGTTGGAGAGACAATGGTTGGAGTGAACGTGGTTGGAGTGACCATATTTGGGATTACCATGGTTGGAGTGAACGTGGTTGGAGTGAACGTGGTTAGAGTGACCATGGTTGGGATTACAATGGTTGGAGAGACCATGGTTGGCGTGAACATGGTTGGAGTAACCGTGGTTGGGATTACCATGGTTGGAGAGACCATGGTTGGAGTGAACGTGGTTGGAGTGACCGTGGTTGAGATTACCATGGTTTGAGAGACCATGGTTGGAGTGATCATGGTTGGGATTACCATGGTTGGAGAGACCATGGTTGGAGTGAACATGGTTGGGATCACCATGGTTGGAGAGACCATGGTTGGAGTGAACATGGCTGGAGTGACCATGGTTGGAGTGACCATGGTTGGGATCACCATGGTTGGAGAGACCATGGTTGGAGTGACCATGGTTGGGATCACCATGGTTGGAGAGACCATGGTTGGAGTGAACATGGTTGGAGTGACCATGGTTGGGATCACCCTGGATGGAGAGACCATGGTTGGAGTGAACGTGGTTGGAGTGACCGTGGTTGGGATCACCCTGGTTGGAGAGACCATGGTTGGAGTGACCATGTTTGGAGTGACCATGTTTGGGATTACACTGGCGACACACTTTATCGTAGTGCGGCCAGATCCGCAAGCCGGGAGATTTCCCGGCTTGCTAGTGGCCGCCCCTCGGCGTGCCGCGCGTCATAGACGCGCGGTCACGCGTCTTCGGGAGCCTGCGCCCCCTGCACGCGCGTCCAGGGCTCCCCGAGGGAGCCCTGGTGTCCCGCGATCTGCGGGACGGCGGCAGGGGGTTCCGGGGGACCCGGCGGACCCGGCAGCGGGAGGGAGAGCGCCCCGATCGGAGGGCGCTCTTCCGCTGCTTCGGCGCGCGCCCGTCACACTCGGGCGCGCGCCAGGCTACTGCTGCGGCACAGAACGGGCAAATGCTCGAATAAACTGTGCCGCAGCAGTACCATGGTTGGAGAGACCACGGCTGGAATAAACGTGGTTGGAGTGACCATAGTTGGGATTACCCTGGATGGAGAGACAATGGTTGGAGTGACCATGTTTGGGATTACCATGGTTGGAGTGAGAATGGTTGGAGAGACCATGGTTGGAGTGAACATCAGGAAGGGCTGTAAACTGACCGGGTCTGTGGTTTTTTTTTAAATCCGGTTATTGTTTGATGTAATAAAAGCTGAGGCCATTCGTACCCATAATACAGTGCTTGGTAACTTCTGTTCTGGGAGTTTTGTGGGCAAAAGAAGAGGTCGCTTTTCAGGGATCAAGGGTCAACTCATGAGGTCACTTTGGCCCTCAGAAGAACTGACCCTTTATATGTTAGTTTTTGGTGCGTATCCTTAAAATTCAACCCAGTAGGAGAAAATCCTATGAAATGTTGACAGTCTGCAGCTGTTTGCCTTAAACGTGATACACCCCAATGTTAAACATGACTCTATTCCACCCTCGGATGGAAAAATGTTGACTCAGCAGCGGTCAAACTGGGTTTAAAAATAGCATTTAAAACATCAGTGAGAATTTTATCACACATTATATATCTCAGTGACAGCCGGGATGGGTTATTAATAGAATCCTGATAAATAAAATCCCTAACACAACGATCAGTTCCTTCTAGAACAGGAGAAATAACTCCAAAATGACAGTCCCACGTAGGGGCAAAGTGACCTAATGACAGGGACGTGTGTAATGGGTTAAAGGGTCAGTCCCACGTAGGGGCAAAGTGACCTGATGACAGGGACGTGTGTAATGGGTTAAAGGGTCAGTTCCACGTAGGGGCAAAGTGACCTAATGACAGGGACGTGTGTAATGGGTTAAAGGGTCAGTCCCACGTAGGGGCAAAGTGACCTAATGACAGGGACGTGTGTAATGGGTTAAAGGGTCAGTCCCACGTAGGGGCAAAGTGACCTGATGACAGGGACGTGTTTAATGGGTTAAAGGGTCAGTCCCACGTAGGGGCAAAGTGACCTAATGACAGGGACGTGTGTAATGGGTTAAAGGGTCAGTCCCACGTAGGGGCAAAGTGACCTGATGACAGGGACGTGTTTAATGGGTTAAAGGGTCAGTCCCACGTAGGGGCAAAGTGACCTAATGACAGGGACGTGTTTAATGGGATAAAGGGTCAGTCCCACATAGGGGCAAAGTGACCTAATGACAGGGACGTGTTTAATGGGATAAAGGGACAGTCCCACGTAGGGGCAAAGTGACCTAATGACAGGGACGTGTTTAATGGGTTAAAGGGTCAGTCCCACGTAGGGGCAAAGTGACCTAATGACAGGGACGTGTTTAATGGGATAAAGGGTCAGTCCCACATAGGGGCAAAGTGACCTAATGACAGGGACGTGTTTAATGGGATAAAGGGTCAGTCCCACGTAGGGGCAAAGTGACCTAATGACAGGGACGTGTTTAATGGGTTAAAGGGTCAGTCCCACGTAGGGGCAAAGTGACCTAATGACAGGGACGTGTTTATTGGGATAAAGGGTCAGTCCCACGTAGGGGCAAAGTGACCTGATGACAGGGACGTGTTTAATGGGTTAAAGGGTCAGTCCCACGTAGGGGCAAAGTGACCTAATGACAGGGACGTGTTTAATGGGATAAAGGGTCAGTCCCACATAGGGGCAAAGTGACCTAATGACAGGGACGTGTTTAATGGGATAAAGGGACAGTCCCACGTAGGGGCAAAGTGACCTAATGACAGGGACGTGTTTAATGGGTTAAAGGGTCAGTCCCACGTAGGGGCAAAGTGACCTAATGACAGGGACGTGTTTAATGGGATAAAGGGTCAGTCCCACATAGGGGCAAAGTGACCTAATGACAGGGACGTGTTTAATGGGATAAAGGGTCAGTCCCACGTAGGGGCAAAGTGACCTAATGACAGGGACGTGTTTAATGGGTTAAAGGGTCAGTCCCACGTAGGGGCAAAGTGACCTAATGACAGGGACGTGTTTATTGGGATAAAGGGTCAGTCCCACGTAGGGGCAAAGTGACCTAATGACAGGGACGTGTTTAATGGGTTAAAGGGTCAGTCCCACGTAGGGGCAAAGTGACCTAATGACAGGGACGTGTTTAATGGGTTAAAGGGTCAGTCCCACGTAGGGGCAAAGTGACCTAATGACAGGGACTTAAGTCAGTGAAGATTACCCTAATATTAATATGTACAGTAAGAGTACAGCTGTTTTTCTGGCCTCTGGTACAATACCTGCTCCCGCACACGGCTCTGTTTGATACCTAATCTTAAATCCAAGATAAATATTACGCCTCTCAGCCATAAAAACACGTTCCGACGATAATTACACCTCGTTTTTTTATTCTTTCCATTTGGAGTTTGCCAACTTAATTCTCCTTCTGGTCGTGTGTAAAGCAAGAAACACATACTTATCTAAACAACCTTACTGCAAAATTATAAGCGCAATGTTATACCCCATATAACCCCTCCCTATAACTCCTCCTCTTACCCCATATAACCCCTCCTATTACCCATATAACCCCTCCCTATAACTCCTCCTATTACCCCATATAACCGCTCCCTATAACTCCTCCTATTACCCCATATAACCCCTCCCTATAACTCCTCCTCTTACCCCATATAACCGCTCCCTATAACCCCTCCTATTACCCCATATAACCGCTCCCTATAACTCCTCCTATTACCCCATATAACCGCTCCCTATAACTCCTCCTCTTACCCCATATAACCGCTTCCTATAACCACTCCTATTACCCCATATAACCGCTCCCTATAACTCCTCCTATTACCCCATATAACCGCTCCCTATAACCCCTCCTATTACCCCATATAACCGCTCCCTATAACTCCTCCTATTACCCCATATAACCGCTCCCTATAACTCCTCCTCTTACCCCATATAACCGCTCCCTATAACTCCTCCTATTACCCCATATACCCGCTCCCTATAACTCCTCCTATTACCCCATATAACCCCTCCCTATAACTCCTCCTCTTACCCCATATAACCGCTCCCTATAACTCCTCCTATTACCCCATATGTAGTCTTTAAGGGTGTGATCGTATATATATATATACTATCAAGCTCGCACAAATAAAAGCATTTCGTTAGCCGCAGAACGGTATCATCTATTTATTTTTTGACGGGGGAAGGACAAGCATAGATAACATTCCAAAAGACACTGTTTTTAAGTATACCTTTTGCGTGCTTCATTCATTGTAACATCGCCGGAAGAAGAGATCAGTGTATCTCGAAAGCTCGCACAAATAAAAGCATTTCGTTAGCCACAGAACGGTATCGTCTATTTATTTTTTGATTATTGAAGCTCGGCTAACACGGTACTGATACCTCTATATATATATATATATATATATATATATATATATATATATATATATATATATATATATATATATATATATATATATATATATATATATATATATATATATGTATATATATTATTATATATTATACATTTATATATATTATACAGTCATGTGAAAAAGAAAGTACACCCTCTTTGAATTCTATGGTTTTACATATCAGGACATAATAACAATCATCTGTTCCTTAGCAGGTCTTAAAATGAGGTAAATACAACCTCAGATGAACAACAGCACATGACATATTACACCGTGTCATGATTTATTTAACAAAAATAAAGCAAAAATGGAGAAGCCATGTGTGAAAAACTAACTACACCTTATGATTCAATAGCTTGTAGAACCACCTTTAGCAGCAATAACTTGAAGTAATCGTTTTCTGTATGACGTTATCAGTCTCTCATATCGTTGTGGAGGAATTTTGTCCCACTCTTCTTTACAACGTTGCTTCAGTTCATTGAGGTCTGTGGGCATTTGTTTATGCAGAGCTTTCTTAAGGTCCAGCCACAGCATTTCAATCGGGTTGAGGTCTGGACTTTGACTGGGCCATTGCAACACCTTGATTCTTTTCTTTTTCAGCCATTCTGTTGTAGATTTGCTGGTGTGCTTGGGATCATTGTCCTGTTGCATGACCCAATTTCGGCCAAGCTTTAGCTGTCAGACAGATGGCCTCACATTTGACTCTAGAATACTTTGGTATACAGAGGAGTTCATAGTCGACTCAATGACTGCAAGGTTCCCAGATCCTGTGGCTGCAAAACAAGCCCAAATCATCACCCCTCCAGCACCGTGCTTGACAGTAGGTATGAGGTGTTTGTGCTGATATGCTGTGTTTGGTTTTCGCCAAACGTGGCGCTGTGCATTATGGCCAAACCTCTCAACTTTGGTCTCGTCTGTCCAAAGGACATTGTTCCAGAAGTCTTGTGGTTTGTTCAGATGTAACTTTGCAAACCTAAGCCGTGCTGCCATGTTCTTTTTAGAGAGAAGAGGCTTTCTCCTGGCAACCCTCCCAAACAAACCATACTTGTTCAGTCTTTTTCTAATTGTACTGTCATGAACATTAACATTTAACAGGCTAACTGAGGCCTGTAGAGCCTGAGATGTAAGTCTTGGGTTTTTTGCAATTTCTCTGAGCATTGCACGGTCTGACCTTGGGGTGAAATTGCTGGGACGTCCACTCCTGGGAAGATTGGCAACTGTCTTGAATGTTTTCCACTTTTGAATAATCTTTCTCACTGTAGAATGGTGGACTTTAAATTTTTTGGAAATGGCCTTATAACCCTTCCCAGATTGATGGGCAGCAACAATTGCTTCTCTAAGATCATTGCTGATGTCTTTCCTCCTTGGCATTGTTAACACACACCTGAATGCTCCAGACCAGCAAACTGCTAAAACTTCGGCTTTTATAGAGGTGGTCACACTTGATCAATTAATCAAGGGCATTTGATTAGCAGCACCTGTCTGCTACTTAGCATCTTAATTCCTATGGAAGCAGTAAGGGTGTACTTAGTTTTTCACACATGGCTTCTCCATGTTGGCTTTATTTTTGTTAAATAAATCATGACACGGTGTAATATGTCATGTGCTGTTGTTCATCTGAGGTTGTATTCACCTAATTTTTAGACCTGCTAAGGAACAGATGATTGTTATTATGTCCTGATAGGTAAAACCATAGAATTCAAAGAGGGTGTACTTTCTTTTTCACGACTGTAAATATATACATGTATAGTGGAAGGGGCAATTATTTCTGTGTCAGTAAGACGTCCTTATAAATCAGCTGACGGGTCCCCTCCCCCAGACTTTCCCAGCCTCCCTATACACTGCCGGGTGTTTTATTTGGCACGGATAGAAGGGTTTTCGGAGAGACGGTTCCTCCCCCGTTGTTTTTCCGAATGCCGAAATCATAATATTTACGGGGGAAATAGATTTTCTTTCCTGGGTGAGTCCGTTCTGAGGAGGGATTTGCGGTGTTTAGTAAGGTTTCCTAGCCGGACGGAGCCCAGAAACCAAGTCCTACATTATTAGGGGAAAGACTTATCCAGAGGAAAGCATTGGGGTTTTTATTATTTTTCCCCCACCTATAGATTAGTTAAAGGGTCAGTCCCACGTAGGGGCAAAGTGACCTAATGACAGAGATGTGTTTAATGGGTTAAAGGGTCAGTCCCACGTAGGGGCAAAGTGACCTAATGACAGGGGCGTGTTTAATGGGTTAAAGGGTCAGTCCCACGTAGGGGCAAAGTGACATAATGACAGGGACGTGTTTAATGGGTTAAAGCGTCAGTCCCACGTAGGGGCAAAGTGACCTAATGACAGGGACGTGTTTAATGGGTTCAAGGGTTAGTCCCACGTAGGGGCAAAGTGACCTAATGACAGGGACGTGTTTAATAGGATACAGGATCAGTCCCACGTAGGGGCAAAGTGACCTAATGACAGGGACGTGTTTAATGGGTTAAAGGGTCACTCCCACGTAGGGGCAAAGTGACCTAATGACAGGGACGTGTTTAATGGGTTAAAGGGTCAGTCCCACGTAGGGGCAAAGTGACCTAATGACAGGGACGTGTTTAATAGGATACAGGATCAGTCCCATACTGCAGGGAATGGGGTAATATGGAGACGGATGACACTCACCTGCCGATGACAGGCGCAGACAGAGTGTCTCCTGTGACTCCCACTCCTCTGATGATCCTGTAACTGCCGCCGACAGAACAATGAGGCAACTTAGAAAAAAACCCTATAAATAATATAAGGGAACAGCGTCCTCATCCCTAATGCACGTATTGAGGAGTTTCTCGTTTATCGCTCAGTGCGCTACTGACTAATCCCATTAGCTGCTTCACCGGCTCATCATGAATGGGGTGATATATGGACAGATGCCACTTACAGCGTGATTACACGAGCAGACAGATTGTCTCCTGTATCTCTCCATATAACAACGCGCAGGGGTTTGTAATAACGCGCAGAGGGGTGTAATAACGCGCAGAGGGGTGTGATAACACGCAGAGGGGTGTAATAACGCGCAGAGGGGTGTAATAACGCGCAGAGGGGTGTGATAACACGCAGAGGGGTGTAATAACGCGCAGAGGGGTGTGATACACGCAGAGGGGTGTAATAACGCGCAGAGGGGTGTAATAACGTGCAGAGGGGTGTAATAACGCGCAGAGGGGTGTAATAACGCGCAGAGGGGTGTGATAACACACAGAGGGGTGTAATAACGCGCAGAGGGGTGTGATAACACGCAGAGGGGTGTAATAACGCGCAGAGGGGTGTGATAACGCGCAGAGGGGTGTGATAACGCGCAGAGGGGTGTGATAACGCGCAGAGGGGTGTGATAACACGCAGAGGGGTGTAATAACGCGCAGAGGGGTGTAATAACGTGCAGAGGGGTGTAATAACGCGCAGAGGGGTGTAATAACGCGCAGAGGGGTGTGATAACACGCAGAGGGGTGTAATAACGCGCAGAGGGGTGTGATAACACGCAGAGGGGTGTAATAACGCGCAGAGGGGTGTGATAACGCGCAGAGGGGTGTGATAACGCGCAGAGGGGTGTGATAACGCGCAGAGGGGTGTGATAACACGCAGAGGGGTGTAATAACGCGCAGAGGGGTGTGATAACACGCAGAGAGATATAATAACACGCAGAGATATAATAACACGCAGAGATATAATAACACGCAGAGATATAATAACACGCAGAGAGATATAATAACGCGCAGAGATATAATAACGCGCAGAGAGATATAATAACACGCAGAGAGATATAATAACACGCAGAGATATAATAACACGCTGAGAGATATAATAACACGCAGAGAGATATAATAACACGCAGAGATATAATAACACGCAGAGAGATATAATAACACGCAGAGATATAATAACACGCAGAGAGATATAATAACACGCAGAGATATAATAACACGCAGAGATATAATAACACGCAGAGATATAATAACACGCAGAGATATAATAACATGCAGAGAGATATAATAACACGCAGAGATATAATAACACGCAGAGATATAATAACACGCAGAGATATAATAACACGCAGAGATATAATAACATGCAGAGATATAATAACACATAGATATATAATAACACGGAGATATAATAACACGCAGAGAGATATAATAACACGCAGAGAGATATAATAACACGCAGAGATATAATAACGCGCAGAGAGATATAATAACACGCAGAGAGATATAATAACGCGCAGAGATATAATAACACACAGAGAGATATAATAACACTGAGATATAATAACACACAGAGAGATATAATAACGCGCAGAGAGATATAATAACGCGCAGAGATATAATAACACGCAGAGAGATATAATAACGCGCAGAGAGATATAATAACACGCAGAGATATAATAACGCGCAGAGATATAATAACGCGCAGAGAGATATAATAACGCGCAGAGATATAATAACACGCAGAGAGATATAATAACATGCAGAGAGATATAATAACACGCAGAGATATAATAACACGCAGAGAGATATAATAACACGCAGAGAGATATAATAACGCGCAGAGAGATATAATAACACGCAGAGATATAATAACACGCAGAGAGATATAATAACACGCAGAGATGTAATAACACGCAGAGAGATGTAATAACACGCAGAGCGATATAATAACACGCAGAGAGATATAATAACACGCAGAGATATAATAACACGCAAAGATATAATAACATGCAGAGAGATATAATAACACGCAGAGATATAATAACACGCAGAGATATAATAACACGCAGAGATATAATAACACGCAGAGATATAATAACATGCAGATATATAATAACACGCAGAGATATAATAACGCGCAGAGAGATATGATAACACACGGAGATATAATAACACACAGAGAGATATAATAACACGCAGAGATATAATAACACGCAGAGATATATAATAACACGCAGAGAGATATAATAACACGCAGAGAGATATAATAACACGCAGAGAGATATAATAACACGCAGAGATATAATAACGCGCAGAGAGATATAATAACACGCAGAGAGATATAATAACGCGCAGAGATATAATAACACACAGAGAGATATAATAACACTGAGATATAATAACACACAGAGAGATATAATAACGCGCAGAGAGATATAATAACGCGCAGAGATATAATAACACGCAGAGAGATATAATAACGCGCAGAGAGATATAATAACACGCAGAGATATAATAACGCGCAGAGATATAATAACGCGCAGAGAGATATAATAACGCGCAGAGATATAATAACACGCAGAGAGATATAATAACATGCAGAGAGATATAATAACACGCAGAGATATAATAACACGCAGAGAGATATAATAACACGCAGAGAGATATAATAACGCGCAGAGAGATATAATAACGCGCAGAGAGATATAATAACACGCAGAGATATAATAACACGCAGAGAGATATAATAACACGCAGAGATGTAATAACACGCAGAGAGATGTAATAACACGCAGAGCGATATAATAACACGCAGAGAGATATAATAACACGCAGAGAGATATAATAACACGCAGAGATATAATAACACGCAGAGATATAATAACACGCAGAGAGATATAATAACACGCAGAGAGATATAATAACACGCAGAGATATAATAACACGCAGAGATATAATAACACGCAGAGCGATATAATAACACGCAGAGAGATATAATAACGTGCAGAGAGATATAATAACGCGCAGAGATATAATAACGTGCAGAGATATAATAACACGCAGAGATATAATAACACGCAGAGATATAATAACGTGCAGAGATATAATAACACACAGAGATATAATAACACGCAGAGATATAATAACACGCAGAGCGATATAATAACACGCAGAGATATAATAACACGCAGAGATATAATAACACGCAGAGAGATATAATAACACGCAGAGAGATATAATAACGTGCAGAGAGATATAATAACACGCAGAGAGATATAATAACGTGCAGAGAGATATAATAACGCAGAGAGATATAATAACGCGCAGAGATATAATAACACACAGAGATATAATAACACGCAGAGATATAATAACACGCAGAGAGATATAATAACACGCAGAGATATAATAACACGCAGAGAGATATAATAATACGCAGAGAGATATAATAACACGCAGAGAGATATAATAACACGCAGAGATATAATAACACGCAGAGATATATAATAACACGCAGAGAGATATAATAACACGCAGAGATATAATAACACACAGAGAGATATAATAACACGCAGAGAGATATAATAACACGCAGAAATATAATAACACGCAGAGAGATATAATAACACGCAGAGAGATATAATAACACGCAGAGATTTAATAACGCGCAGAGATATAATAACGTGCAGAGAGATATAATAACACGCAAAGAGATATAATAAAACGCAGAGAGATATAATAACATGCAGAGAGATATAATAACACGCAGAGAGATATAATAATGCGCAGAGATATAATAACGTGCAGAGATATAACGTGCAGAGAGATATAATAACCCGCAGAGAGATATAATAACACGCAGAGAGATATAATAACATGCAGAGAGATATAATAACACGCAGAGAGATATAATAATGCGCAGAGATATAATAACGTGCAGAGATATAACGTGCAGAGAGATATAATAACCCGCAGAGAGATATAATAACACGCAGAGAAATAATAACATGCAGAGATATAACGCGCAGAAAGATATAATAACACGCAGAGAGATATAATAACGAGCAGAGAGATATAATAACACGCAGAGAGATATAATAACGTGCAGAGATATATAATAACACGCAGAGAGATATAATAACATGCAGAGAGATATAATAACACGCAGAGAGCTATAATAACATGCAGAGAGATATAATAACACGCAGAGAGATATAATAACATGCAGAGATATAATAACACGCAGAGAGATATAATAACACGCAGAGAGATGTAATAACATGCAGATATATAATAACACGCAGAGAGATATAATAACACGCAGAGATATATAATAACACGCAGAGAGATATAATAACACGCAGAGAGATGTAATAACATGCAGATATATAATAACACGCAGAGATATAATAACGTGCAGAGATATAACGTGCAGAGAGATATAATAACACACAGAGAGATATAATAACACGCAGAGAGATATAATAACACGCAGAGATATAATAACACGCAGAGATATAACGCGCAGAAAGATATAATAACACGCAGAGAGATATAATAACGAGCAGAGAGATATAATAACACGCAGAGAGATATAATAACACGCAGAGATATAATAACACTCAGAGAGATATAATAACACGCAGAGAGATATAATAACGCGCAGAGATATAATAACATGCAGAGATATAACGCGCAGAAAGATATAATAACACGCAGAGAGATATAATAACGAGCAGAGAGATATAATAACACACAGAGATATAATAACGCGCAGAGATATAATAACACGCAGAGATATATAATAACACGCAGAGATATAATAACACGCAGAGATATAATAACACGCAGAGAGATATAATAACACACAGAGATATAATAACACGCAGAGAGATATAATAACACGCAGAGATATAATAACACGCAGAGATATAATAACACGCAGAGCGATATAATAACACGCAGAGAGATTTAATAACACGCAGAGAGATATAATAACACGCAGAGAGATATAATAACACGCAGAGATATATAATAACACGCAGAGCTATAATAACACGCAGAGAGATATAATAACACGCAGAGAGATATAATAACACGCAGAGATATAATAACACGCAGAGATATAACACGCAGAGAGATATAATAACACGCAGAGATATAATAACGCGCAGAGAGATATAATAACACGCAGAGATATAATAACGCGCAGAGAGATATAATAACACGCAGAGAGATATAATAACACGCAAAGAGATATAATAACAGGCAGAGAGATATAATAACACACAGAGAGATATAATAACACGCAGAGATATAATAACACGCAGAGAGATATAATAACGCGCAGAGAGATATAATAACACGCAGAGAGATATAATAACAGGCAGAGAGATATAATAACACACAGAGAGATATAATAGCACGCAGAGAGATATAATAACGCGCAGAGATATAATAACACGCAGAGAGATATACAGTAATAACACAGAGATATAATATCACGCAGAGAGATATAACACACAGTACCTGATGCTCTATAACCACTGCACAAATTCACTAACACATTGTTACACACTGACACAGTGATACACACACAAACACAAACACACAGATGCACTTATACACACACATTCTGATACACACACAGTGTACACACTGATAGACATACAATGATCCTAATACACTGACACACTGATACACACTGATACACACTGACACACGGATACTCTCACAGACAGCAACAACAAATGCAAAAAATAACGCACACACCAGCGCCCTGCTTTGTGCGTTTTGTTGCGTTTCTTGTCGCTGCGTGGAGCTGTACCTGCGGCTGCTCAGACGTTCAAAGCATCTGTCTGGCTCCAGGAGTGGGAGCGATATACTGAAGGATTATTTCATTCAAGATGGACTACAAGATTAAGTGCACGTTTTGGGGGAGTTTTGGGACTTTTATTACACAACGGTCTTCAATGAGGTGCAGCAGCAAAGTGAGAGCACCATTGTATGTGTGACCTTCAGGAGGCTGAAGAAGTGCTGGACTAGTCACTCACCTTGTAGTACCCCCACTCAATAGGAAAGCCACCATTATATGATTCATTTATGGAATCGAATTAATAATGATAATTCCAGGACTGTTGGAGCACCCACTGCTTTCATGTGTTGAATTGTATTCTCACAGACACACTGATACACTGATACACACACACACACACACACACACTGATACACTGATACACACACAGACACACTGATACATTCACAGACACACTAATATCGTGATACACACACACTGATACACTGATACACACACACTGATACATTCACAGACACAATAATATCGTGATACACACACACTGATACACTGATACACACACAGACACACTGATACACTGATACACACACACTGATACATTCACAGACACAATAATATCGTGATACACACACACTGATACACTGATACACACACACACACTGATACACTGATACACACACACTGATACACTGATACACACACACACACACACACTGATACACTGATACACACACACACACACACACTGATACACTGATACACACACACTGATACATTAACAGACACACTAATATCGTGATACACACACACTGATACACACACACACTGATACACTGATACACACACAGACACACTGATACATTCACAGACACACTAATATACTGATACACAGACACACGCACTGATAGACACTCAGACACACTAATACTGTATAGTGATACACACACTGATACACACACTGATACACTGATACATACACAGATACACTGATACATTCACATACACACTAATATAGTGATACACACACACTGATACACACACAGACACACTGATACATTCACAGACACACTAATATACTGATGCACACACACACTGATACACTAATACACATACAAACACACTGATACAGACACTGAAACACACACAGACTGCTACACACACACACACACACACTGACACATATACACGGATAAATGCACACGCACACGCACACACACTGATATACATACTGATACACACACACTGATATACACATACTGACACACACACACTGATATACACATACTGATACACACACACTGATATACACATACTGATACACACACACTGATATACACATACTGATACACACACACTGATATACTAATACACATACAAACACACTGATACAGAAACTGAAACACACACAGACTGCTACACACACACACACTGATACATATACACGGATAAATGCACACGCACACGCACACACACTGATATACACATACTGATACACACACACTGATATACACATACTGATACACACATACTGATACACACACACTGATAAATGCACACGCACACGCACACACACTGATATACACATACTGATACACACACACTGATATACACATACTGATACACTGATACAATGAGTGACACTGCCCCCTAATGAGTGACACTGCCTCCTAATTAGTGACATTGCCCCCTAATGAGAGACTCTGCCCCCTAATGAGTGACCCTGCACCCTAATGAGTGACCCTACCCCCTAATGAGTGACACTGCCCCCTAATGAGTGAGACTGCCCCCTAATGAGTGAGACTGCCCCCTAATGAGTGAGACTGCCCCCTAATGAGTGACACTGCCTCCTAATGAGTGACACTGCCTCCTAATGAGCGACACTGCCTCCTAATGAGTGACACTGCCTCCTAATGTGTGACTCTGCCCCCTGAGTGACACTGCCCCCTAATGAGTGACACTGCCCCCTAATGAGTGACACTGCCCCCTGCCACCAAATGAGTGACACTGCCTCCTAATGAGTGACACTGCCCCCTAATGAGTGACACTGCCTCCTAATGAGTGACACTGCCTCCTAATGAGTGGCACTGCCCCTAATGAGTGACACTGCCCCCTAATGAGTGATACTGCCTCCTAATGAGAGACACTGCCTCCTGAGTGACACTGCTTCCAAATGAGAGACACTGCATCCTAATGAGTGACACCGCCCCCTAATGAGTGACACTGCCTCCTAATGAGTAAGACTGCCTCCTAATGAGTGGCACTGCCCCCTAATGAGTGACACTGCCTCCTAATGAGTGACACTGCCCCCTAATGAGTGACACTGCCCCGTAATGAGAGACACTGCCTCCTAATGAGTGACACTGCCCCCTAATGAGTGACTGCCTCCTAATGAGTGACATTGCCCCCTAATGAGTGACTGCCTCCTAATGAGTGACACTATCTCCTAATGTGTGACACTGCCTCCTAATGAGTGAGACTGCCTCCTAATGGGTGACACTGCCTCCTAATGAGTGACACTGCACCCTAATGAGTGAGACTGGCTCCTAATGATTGAAACTAATATGTGACACTGCCCCCTAATGAGTGAGACGGCCTCCTAATGAGTGACACTGCCTCCTAATGAGTGACACTGCCTCCTAATGAGTGACACTGCCTCCTAATGTGTGACACTGCCTCCTAATGAGCGAGACGGCCTCCTAATGATTGAAACTAATGAGTGACACTGCCCCCTAATGAGTGACACTGCCTCCTAATGAGTGACACTGCCTCCTAATGTGTGACACTGCCCCTAATGAGTGACACTGCCCCCTAATGAGTGACACTGCCCCCTAATGAGTGACACTGCCCCTAATGAGTGACACTGCCTCCTAATGATTGAAACTAATGAGTGACACTGCCCCCTAATGAGTGACACTGCCTCCTAATGAGTGACACTGCCTCCTAATGTGTGACACTGCCCCTAATGAGTGACACTGCCCCCTAATGAGTGACACTGCCCCCTAATGAGTGACACTGCCTCCTAATGAGTGACACTGCCCCCTAATGAGTGACACTGCCCCCTAATGAGTGACACTGCCAACTAATGAGTGACACTGCCCCTAATGTGTGACACTGCCCCCTAATGTGTGACACTGCCCCCTAATGAGAGACACTGCCTCCTAATGAGTGACACTGCCCCCTAATGAGTGACACTGTCTCCTAATGAGTGACACTGCCTCCTAATGAGTGACACTGCCCCTAATAAGTGACACTGCCCATAATGAGTGACACTGCCCCCTAATGTGTGACACTGCCCCCTAATGTATGACACTGCCCCCTAATGAGAGACACTGCCTCCTAATGAGTGACACTGCCCCCTAATGAGTGACACTGCCCCTAATGAGTGACACTGCCTCCTAATGATTGAAACTAATGAGTGACACTGCCCCCTAATGAGTGACACTGCCTCCTAATGAGTGACACTGCCTCCTAATGTGTGACACTGCCCCTAATGAGTGACACTGCCCCCTAATGAGTGACACTGCCCCCTAATGAGTGACACTGCCTCCTAATGAGTGACACTGCCCCCTAATGAGTGACACTGCCCCCTAATGAGTGACACTGCCAACTAATGAGTGACACTGCCCCTAATGTGTGACACTGCCCCCTAATGTGTGACACTGCCCCCTAATGAGAGACACTGCCTCCTAATGAGTGACACTGCCCCCTAATGAGTGACACTGTCTCCTAATGAGTGACACTGCCTCCTAATGAGTGACACTGCCCCTAATAAGTGACACTGCCCATAATGAGTGACACTGCCCCCTAATGTGTGACACTGCCCCCTAATGTATGACACTGCCCCCTAATGAGAGACACTGCCTCCTAATGAGTGACACTGCCTCCTAATGAGTGACACTGCCTCCTAATGAGTGACACTGCCCCCTAATGAGTTACTCTGCCCCCTAATGAGTGACACTTCCCCCTAATGTGTGACACTGCCCCCTAATGTCTGACACTGCCCCTAATGAGAGACACTGCCTCATAATGAGTGACACTGCCCCCTAATGAGTGACTCTGCCTCCTAATGAGTGACACTGCCCCCTAATGAGTGACACTGCCTCCCAATGAGTGACACTGCCTCCTAATGAGTGACACTGTCCCCTAATGAGTGACACTTTCCCCTAATGAGTGACAATGCTTCCTAATGAGTGACACTGCCCCCTAATGAGTGACCCTGCCCCAATGAGTGACACTGCCTCCTGAGTGACATTGCCTCCCGAGTGACACTGCCTCCTGAGTGACACTGCCTCCTAATGAGTGATGCTGCCCCCAATGAGTGACACTGCCTCCTAATGAGTGACACTGCCTCCTAATGAGTGACACTGCCTCCTAATGAGTGACACTGCCCCCTAATGAGTGACACTGCCCCTAATGAGTGGTGCTGCCCCCTATTGAGTGGCACTGCCTCCTAATGAGTGACACTGCCCCCTAATGAGTGACACTGCCTCCTAATGAGTGACACTGCCTCCGAATGAGTGACACTGCCTCCTAGTGAGTGACACTGCCCCCTAATGGGTGACACTGCCTCCTAATGAGTGACACTGCCTCCTAATGTGTGACACTGCCCCCTAATGAGTGACACTGCCTCCTAATGAGTGACACTGCCTCCTAATGAGTGACACTGCCCCCTGCCACCTAATGAGTGACACTGCC
The DNA here is from genome assembly GCF_040206685.1 of Ascaphus truei. NCBI lineage: Eukaryota > Metazoa > Chordata > Amphibia > Anura > Ascaphidae > Ascaphus > Ascaphus truei. Next base: position 6,207,665 of record NC_134505.1, on the reverse strand, counting down.
TCCTAATGAGTGACACTGCCTCCTAATGACTGACACTGCCTCCTAATGAGTGACACTGCCCCCTAATGAGTGACACTGCCTCCTAATGAGTGACACTGCCCCGTAATGAGTGACACTGCCTCCTAATGAGCGAGACTGCCTCCTAATGATTGAAACTAATGAGTGACATTGCCCCCTAATGAGTGACACTGCCTCCTAATGAGTGACACTGCCTCCTAATGTGTGACACTGCCCCTGAGTGACACTGCCCCCTAATGAGTGACACTGCCTCCTAATGTGTGACACTGCCCCCTTATGAGTGAGACTGCCCCCTAATGAGTGACACTGCCCCCTAATGAGTGACACTGCCCCCTAATGAGTGACACTGCCCCCTAATAAGTGACACTGCCCACTAATGAGTGACATTGCCTCCTAATGAGTGACACTGCCTCCTAAGGAGCGAGACTGCCTCCTAATGATTGAAACTAATGAATGACACTGCCCCCTAATGAGTGACACTGCCCCCTAATGAGTGACACTGCCTTCTAATGAGTGACACTGCCCCGTGAGTGACACTGCCCCCTAATGAGTGACACTGCCCCTAATGAGTGACACTGCCCCCTAATGAGTGACACTGCCCCCTAATGAGTGACACTGCCTCCTAATGAGTGTTACTGCCTCCTAATGTGTGACACTGCCTCCCAATGAGTGACACTGCCCCCTAATGAGTGACACTGCCTCCTAATGAGTGACACTGCCCCCTAATGTGTGACACTGCCCCCTAATGAGTGACACTGCCCCCTAATGAGAGACACTGCCTCCTGAGTTACACTGCCTCCTGAGTGACACTGCCTCCTAATGAGTGACACATCCTCCTAATAAGTGACACTGCCTCCTGAGTGACACTGCCTCCTGAGTGACACTGCCTCCTAATGAGTGACACTGCCTCCTAATGAGTGATGCTGCCCCCTAATGAGTGGCGCTGCCCCCTATTGAGTGGCACTGCCTCCTGAGTGACACTGCCTCCTAATGAGTGACACTGCCTCCTAGTGAGTGACACTGCCTCCTAATGAGTGACACTGCCTCCTAATGAGTGACAATGCCCCTAATGAGTGACACTGCCCCCTAATGAGTGAGACTGCCTCCTAATGAGTGACACTGCCTCCTAATGAGTGACAATGCCCCTAATGAGTGACACTGCCCCCTAATGAGTGAGACTGCCTCCTAATGACTGACACTGCCTCCTAATGACTGACACTGCCCCCTAATGAGTGACACTGCCCCCTAATGAGTGACATTGCACCCTAATGAGTGACACTGCCTCCTAATGAGAGACACTGCCTCCTAGTGAGTGACACTGCCCCTTAATGAGTGGCACTGCCACCTAATGAGTGACACTGCCCCCTAATGAGTGACATTGCCTCCTAATGAGTGACATTGCCTCCTAATGAGGGACACTGCCTCCTAATGAGTAACACTGCCTCCTAATTAGTGACACTGCCCCCTAATGAGTGACACTGCCCCCTAATGAGTGACACTGCCTCCTAATGAGTGACACTGCCTCCTAATGTGTGACACTGCCTCCTAATGTGTGACACTGCCTCCTAATGAGTGACACTGCCTCCTAATGAGAGACACTGCCTCCTAATGAGAGACACTGCCTCCTAATGAGTGACACTGCCTCCTAATGAGTGAGACTGCCTCCTAATGAGTGACACTGCCCCCTAATGTGTGACACTGCCACCTAATGAGTGGCGCTGTCCCCTATTGAGTGGCACTGCCTCCTAATGAGTGACACTGCCCCCTAATGAGTGACACTGCCCCCTAATGAGTGACACTGCCCCCTAATGAGTGACACTTTCCCCTAATGAGTGACAATGCTTCCTAATGAGTGACACTGCCCCCTAATGAGTGACCCTGCCCCAATGAGTGACACTGCCTCCTGAGTGACATTGCCTCCTGAGTGACACTGCCTCCTGAGTGACACTGCCTCCTAATGAGTGATGCTGCCCCCAATGAGTGACACTGCCTCCTAATGAGTGACACTGCCTCCTAATGAGTGACACTGCCTCCTAATGAGTGACACTGCCCCCTAATGAGTGACACTGCCCCTAATGAGTGGCGCTGCCCCCTATTGAGTGGCACTGCCTCCTAATGAGTGACACTGCCCCCTAATGAGTGACACTGCCTCCTAATGAGTGACACTGCCTCCGAATGAGTGACACTGCCTCCTAGTGAGTGACACTGCCCCCTAATGGGTGACACTGCCTCCTAATGAGTGACACTGCCTCCTAATGTGTGACACTGCCCCCTAATGAGTGACACAGCCTCCTAATGAGTGACACTGCCTCCTAATGAGTGACACTGCCCCCTGCCACCTAATGAGTGACACTGCCTCCTAATGAGTGACACTGCCTCCTAATGACTGACACTGCCTCCTTATGAGTGACACTGCCCCCTAATGAGTGACACTGCCTCCTAATGAGTGACACTGCCCCGTAATGAGTGACACTGCCTCCTAATGAGCGAGACTGCCTCCTAATGATTGAAACTAATGAGTGACATTGCCCCCTAATGAGTGACACTGCCTCCTAATGAGTGACACTGCCTCCTAATGTGTGACACTGCCCCTGAGTGACACTGCCCCCTAATGAGTGACACTGCCTCCTAATGTGTGACACTGCCCCCTTATGAGTGAGACTGCCCCCTAATGAGTGACACTGCCCCCTAATGAGTGACACTGCCCCCTAATGAGTGACACTGCCCCCTAATAAGTGACACTGCCCACTAATGAGTGACATTGCCTCCTAATGAGTGACACTGCCTCCTAAGGAGCGAGACTGCCTCCTAATGATTGAAACTAATGAATGACACTGCCCCCTAATGAGTGACACTGCCCCCTAATGAGTGACACTGCCTTCTAATGAGTGACACTGCCCCGTGAGTGACACTGCCCCCTAATGAGTGACACTGCCCCTAATGAGTGACACTGCCCCCTAATGAGTGACACTGCCCCCTAATGAGTGACACTGCCTCCTAATGAGTGTTACTGCCTCCTAATGTGTGACACTGCCTCCCAATGAGTGACACTGCCCCCTAATGAGTGACACTGCCTCCTAATGAGTGACACTGCCCCCTAATGTGTGACACTGCCCCCTAATGAGTGACACTGCCCCCTAATGAGAGACACTGCCTCCTGAGTTACACTGCCTCCTGAGTGACACTGCCTCCTAATGAGTGACACATCCTCCTAATAAGTGACACTGCCTCCTGAGTGACACTGCCTCCTGAGTGACACTGCCTCCTAATGAGTGACACTGCCTCCTAATGAGTGATGCTGCCCCCTAATGAGTGGCGCTGCCCCCTATTGAGTGGCACTGCCTCCTGAGTGACACTGCCTCCTAATGAGTGACACTGCCTCCTAGTGAGTGACACTGCCCCCTAATGTGTGGCACTGTCCCCTAATGTGTGGCACTGCCCCTAGTGAGTGGCACTGCCTCCTAATGAGTGACACTGCCTCCTAATGAGTGACAATGCCCCTAATGAGTGACACTGCCCCCTAATGAGTGAGACTGCCTCCTAATGACTGACACTGCCTCCTAATGACTGACACTGCCCCCTAATGAGTGACACTGCCCCCTAATGAGTGACATTGCACCCTAATGAGTGACACTGCCTCCTAATGAGAGACACTGCCTCCTAGTGAGTGACACTGCCCCTTAATGAGTGGCACTGCCACCTAATGAGTGACACTGCCCCCTAATGAGTGACATTGCCTCCTAATGAGTGACATTGCCTCCTAATGAGGGACACTGCCTCCTAATGAGTAACACTGCCTCCTAATTAGTGACACTGCCCCCTAATGAGTGACACTGCCCCCTAATGAGTGACACTGCCTCCTAATGAGTGACACTGCCTCCTAATGTGTGACACTGCCTCCTAATGTGTGACACTGCCTCCTAATGAGTGACACTGCCTCCTAATGAGAGACACTGCCTCCTAATGAGAGACACTGCCTCCTAATGAGTGACACTGCCTCCTAATGAGTGAGACTGCCTCCTAATGAGTGACACTGCCCCCTAATGTGTGACACTGCCACCTAATGAGTGGCGCTGTCCCCTATTGAGTGGCACTGCCTCCTAATGAGTGACATTGCCCCATAATGAGTGACACTGCCTCCCAATGAGTGACACTGCCTCCTAATGAGTGACACTGCCCCCTAATGAGTGACCCTGACCCAATGAGTGACACTGCCTCCTAATGTGTGACACTGCCCCCTGAGTGACACTGCCCCCTAATGAGTGACACTGCCTCCTAATGTGTGACACTGCCCCCTTATGAGTGAGACTGCCCCCTAATGAGTGACACTGCCCCCTAATGAGTGACACTGCCCCCTAATGAGTGACACTGCCCCCTAATAAGTGACACTGCCCACTAATGAGTGACATTGCCTCCTAATGAGTGACACTGCCTCCTAATGAGCGAGACTGCCTCCTAATGATTGAAACTAATGAATGACACTGCCCCCTAATGAGTGACACTGCCCCCTAATGAGTGACACTGCCTTCTAATGAGTGACACTGCCCCGTGAGTGACACTGCCCCCTAATGAGTGACACTGCCTCCTAATGAGTGTTACTGCCTCCTAATGTGTGACACTGCCTCCCAATGAGTGACACTGCCCCCTAATGAGTGACACTGCCTCCTAATGAGTGACACTGCCCCCTAATGTGTGACACTGCCCCCTAATGAGAGACACTGCCCCCTAATGAGAGACACTGCCTCCTGAGTTACACTGCCTCCTGAGTGACACTGCCTCCTAATGAGTGACACATCCTCCTAATAAGTGACACTGCCTCCTGAGTGACACTGCCTCCTGAGTGACACTGCCTCCTAATGAGTGACACTGCCTCCTAATGAGTGATGCTGCCCCCTAATGAGTGGCGCTGCCCCCTATTGAGTGGCACTGCCTCCTGAGTGACACTGCCTCCTAATGAGTGACACTGCCTCCTAGTGAGTGACACTGCCCCTAATGTGTGGCACTGTCCCCTAATGTGTGGCACTGCCCCTAGTGAGTGGCACTGCCTCCTAATGAGTGACACTGCCTCCTAATGAGTGACAATGCCCCTAATGAGTGACACTGCCCCCTAATGAGTGAGACTGCCTCCTAATGACTGACACTGCCTCCTAATGACTGACACTGCCCCCTAATGAGTGACACTGCCCCCTAATGAGTGACATTGCACCCTAATGAGTGACACTGCCTCCTAATGAGAGACACTGCCTCCTAGTGAGTGACACTGCCCCTTAATGAGTGGCACTGCCACCTAATGAGTGACACTGCCCCCTAATGAGTGACATTGCCTCCTAATGAGTGACATTGCCTCCTAATGAGGGACACTGCCTCCTAATGAGTAACACTGCCTCCTAATTAGTGACACTGCCCCCTAATGAGTGACACTGCCCCCTAATGAGTGACACTGCCTCCTAATGAGTGACACTGCCTCCTAATGTGTGACACTGCCTCCTAATGTGTGACACTGCCTCCTAATGAGTGACACTGCCTCCTAATGAGAGACACTGCCTCCTAATGAGAGACACTGCCTCCTAATGAGTGACACTGCCTCCTAATGAGTGAGACTGCCTCCTAATGAGTGACACTGCCCCCTAATGAGTGACACTGCCCCCTAATGTGTGACACTGCCCCCTAATGTGTGACACTGCACCCTAATGAGTGACACTGCCTCCGAATGAGTGACACTGCCTCCTAATGAGTGACTCTGCCCCCTAATGAGTGACTGCCTCCTAATGAGTGACACTGCCCCTAATGAGTGTCACTGCCCCCTAATGAGTGACACTGCCCCATAATGAGTGACACTGCCTCCCAATGAGTGACACTGCCTCCTAATGAGTGACACTGCCCCCTAATGAGTGACCCTGCCCCAATGAGTGACACTGCCTCCTAATGAGTGACACTGCCTCCTAATGAGTGACACTGCCTCCTGAGTGACACTGCCTCCTGAGTGACACTCCCTCCTAATGAGTGACGCTGCATCTAATGAGTGGCGCTGTCCCCTATTGAGTGGCACTGCCTCCTAATGAGTGACACTGCCCCATAATGAGTGACACTGCCTCCCAATGAGTGACACTGCCTCCTAATGAGTGACACTGCCCCCTAATGAGTGACCCTGACCCAATGAGTGACACTGCCTCCTGAGTGACACTGCCTCCTGAGTGACACTGCCTCCTAATGAGTGACGCTGCATCTAATGAGTGGCGCTGCCCCCTATTGAGTGGCACTGCCTCCTAATGAGTGACACTGCCCCCTAAATAGTGATACTGCCTCCTAATGAGTGGCACTGCCCCTTAATGAGTGGCACTGCTACCTAATGAGTGACACTGCCCCCTAATGAGTGACACTGGCTCCTAATGAGTGACACTGCCTCCTAATGAGTGACTGCCTCCTAATGAGTGACACTGCCCCTAATGAGTGACTGCCTCCTAATGAGTGACACTGCCTCCTGAGTGACACTGCCTCCTGAGTGACACTGCCTCCAAATGAGTGATGCTGCCTCTAATGAGTGACACTGCCCCCTAATGTGTGACACTGCCTCCTAATGAGTGACACTTCCCCCTAATGAGTGACACTGCCCCCTAATGAGTGACACTTAACCCTAATGTGTGACACTGCCCCCAATGAGTGACACTTCCTCCTAATGATTGACTGCCTCCTAATGAGTGACACTGCCTCCTAATGAGTGGCACTGCCTCCTAATGAGTGACACTGCCCCCTAATGAGTGGCACTGCCTCCTAATGAGTGACACTGCCCCCTAATGAGCGACACTGCCCCCTAATGAGTGACACTGCCTCCTAATGAGTGACACTGCCCCCCTAGTGAATGACACTGCCTCCTAATGAGTGACACTGCCCCCCTAACGTGTGACACTGCCTCCTAATGAGTGAGACTGCCCCCTAGTGAATGACACTGCCTCTGTTTGCAGCCGTTCCAGGAAGCAATGAAAGATCTCAATACATGTCAGCCATGGATGACCTCACACTTTCAACATGGCCGCCCTCTCGCTCCTCTCTTCGCCTTGCATGTTTCTTCTGGACTTCACCCTGTTATATAACATGGGGGCTCCTTTCACCTCTCTAGTTTCTTCCCTACTAACTGATTGTTAACCCTTGTGTTTCTGCCACCTCCTCCCCCTCCCCCCCCCCCCCACCTCGCCAAAGAAGAGGCTGCTGACACGTTATCGGGCTTCAAGGAGCCTTACAGGAGAGGCTCAATATAAGGCAGCTTCTCCAATGAGTCGCTTTGAAGTGTGTATGGGGTTTGGCGCTTCGTGGTAAAGTGGAGTGAGTCAGGATGGAGCTGCGCAGCTCGCCATATGTAAACACTCTACTGCAGGCTTCCGGGCCTACATAAGGATCCAATCTACAAACAACTGTGGGACGCAAAGAAGACTGGCAATCTGTTCGGAAGGGCGTCACCTTCGTTTTTTGGGAGGGGTGGGTTTGGGGGGGGGGAGAGAACTGCACCTTTATTAAAGTTAAGAACACCCGGGGGTGTAGAAATTGTATCTCCTTGGTTAAAGGTCACTTGGGAAATATGACGAGGATACAAATATGTAAGGATCTCTTTTGCTGCAACGAGGCAAAGAGACATTTAACCCTTTCCCTTTTAATGTCCCAATACATTGGCGTCCTTATACAAAAGTAACCAGACTAAACGCAAAGATTTGGCTGTTTTTTTATTTTTATTTTAGTCTCTTTTTGGGAATGAAGAGTTTTTGGGGGGTTTTTTTGGTCATAGGAGGCCTCTGAATAGTATTTACTCAGCCGACCCCGTCCCTGTTAGAGCCGATAAAGATAAGAAGGGAGGAGAGAGGGGGCGTTGCTTGCGCAAACTCCTGTTCAGCACATGGTGATATCGCACGAATGGGAGCAGCCTGAGGAAAGCAAACCCCTCCCAGGCCTCTGCTTCCCATGTTAGAGACGTGGTTAATGGTTAAAGGGTCAATCCCACGTAGGGGCAAAGTGACCTAATGACAGGGTCGTGTTTAATGGGTTAAAGGGTCAGTACCACGTAGGGGCAAAGTGACCTAATGACAGGGACGTGTGTAATGGGTTAAAGGGTCAGTCCACGTAGGGGCAAAGTGACCTAGTGATAGAGACGTGTTTAATGGTTAAAGGGTCAGTCCCACGTAGGGGCAAAGTGACCTAGTGACAGGGATTTAAGAGCAGGAGAGAGAACGACAGAAAAGGAGGAAAGAAGGAGAGCAAATACTAGAGAGAGAGATTGTGGTGGAACTGGAGTTGAGGAAAGAGAGAGAGTGTGAGAGAAGAGAGAAAGGTGGAGAGAGAGAGAGAGAGGGAGAAGAGAGAGTGTGTATAAGAGAGAGTTTGTGGAGGAACAAAAGATGAGAATGAAAGAGGAGAAAATGATTGGAAGAAAGATCCTGTGACGGGGAGGAGGGAGAGAAGGTGAGAGAGAGTTTGTGTGGGAGAGAGGAATCAGGGAGGAGCAAGAGACAGCGGTTTGAAGCAAAATAGTGAGACAGAGAGAGAGAAAGATGGAGAAAGAGGGGAGATGTAGAGGAAGAGATGGAGAGAGAGAGAGAGAGAGAGAGAGAGAGAGAGAGAGAGAGAGAGAGAGAGAGAGAGAGAGAGAGAGAGAGAGAGAGAGAGAGAGAGAGAGAGAGAGAGAGAGAGAGAGAGAGAGAGAGAGAGAGAGAGAGAGAGAGAGAGAGAGAGAGAGAGAGAGAGAGAGAGAGAGAGAGAGAGAGAGAGATGGAGAGAGGAAGAGACAAGGAGAGAGAGAGGGTGGAGATGTAGTGTAAGAGATCGAGAGAGGGAGGAGAGAGGAAGAGAAAGGAGGAGAGAGAGAGAGGGGGGAGATGTAGTGGATGAGATGGAGAGAGGAAGAGAGAGAAGGAGAGAGAGAGAGAGGGGGGAGATGTAGTGGAAGAGATGGAGAGAGAGGGGGAGATGTAGTGGAAGAGATGGAGAGAGGGAGGAGAGAGAGAGGGGGAGATGTAGTGGAAGAGATGGAGAGAGAGGGAGAGAGAGAGGGGGAGATGCAGTGGAAGAGATGGAGAGAGAGGGGGGGAGATGTAGTGGAAGAGATGGAGAGAGGGAGGAGAGAGAGAGGGGGAGATGTAGTGGAAGAGATGGAGGGAGGAGGGAAGGAGAGAGGGAGGAGGGAAGGAGAGAGACTATGAGGAGGGACCCTATGAGTATACTCTCTTTCCTGTGTGGGACCTACTTGGTAGCTTGGACCTTTGTTCTATTGTTTAGAAAGACGACACCACCGTGTGTCACCCGGGAGATGGTCACCTCTCTAAGCCCCGTCCCACCGCCCCACCCTCCGCGGTGTCCCACCTGTGAAGAGGTGCAATTGAGTTGTTGTTTTTTCTGCTCTGCTGCTCTTCAAAGGACACAGTGACAGAGCTCTGGGGATGCCCCTCATCATTGTCAGAAGGACACACCTGGGTGACAAAGACCCCCTCCCCAACCCCCACCTCCCATCCAAACACACAGGTCACACCCGCCCACCGCTGCCTCAGAGGGGAGAACGTTTGATTGAGACCGTACTTTGTCTTAACAGATGCTCAACAGACCTGTCATTGTCTCTCCTGGTGTGGTCTCTTAATTGGAGAGAGAGGGTGAGGGGGACGGAGGGTGAGAGAGTAGAGAGAGGAGAGAGAGAGAGAGAGAGAGAGAGAGGAGGAGAGGGAGAGAGGGAGGAAGCAACGGGGAGAGGGAGAAAGAGGGGAGAATGGTGACAAAACAAAAAAGTGGGAGAGAGAGAGGGAGGAAGACAGAGAGAGAGGGGGGAATGGTGAGGAAGAAACAAGAAAGGGAGAGACAAGGTGCAACAGAGAGAGGGTGATAGAAATAAAGAGGTAGAGAGAGGGGAGGGGGAGAGAGAGACAGGAGAAAGAGAGGGAGATAGACAGATGGAGACAAAGGGATAAGAGAGAACAAGGAAGGAAATAGAGAGAGAGAGGGAGGGATGAGAGAGGAAGCGAGAGAGCTAGAGACAGAGACGGAGGGAAAGAGAGAGAGTCCCTCTCACGTCCCATGGAACATACGCTCCCTGGAGGGGGGCGGAACACCCGGAATCCGATCCTCACATTTCCACGGTGGATTTTGCAGGCACCTGATACCCCCCTCACCCCTCACCCCTCACCCCTCACCCGAATCCAATGATGAATAAAGAGACCTGCTGGATACCTCATTGGATCCATTCCCTTGAGGGGGAAAGGGTCGCCTTGTTAGAGTCTCAAGTTCTATATATCTCCCCTGTATCCTCCCTCTAACTAACATAGAGAGAGACCTCTGTGCTCAAACAGGAATCACACTTGGGGAACCTGGGAGATATGCTAATGAGACATGCAATACACACGCGACACAAGATTATAACTCAATGGGACAAAGCCCTTCGGACACAAAAAAGTAGGAAAGTCCTTGACCCTGACCAAGTTTATGAACATGACCCACGCCCCACACAGAGAGTTGACAAGTCTAAGGAAGGGGGACCACGAACCCACAACTACTGCGATTCTGGGCAGCAGCAGTATGAGCGGAACCAGCTAACCACGGTCATAGCGTACTTTCGATTTGCTCACACCGGTGTCTGATCCGGCTATTCGCAGGTCTCTCGGTTATCTCAGGTGTGCTCCTGGCTGTGCCCTGGGAACATTGTCCTGGCGGCCAGGAGAAGTGGAATGCTTCCGAGGGGGCTCCAGGTAGGAGCAGTACGCAGGCGCAGTGGTGGTGCTACCCAGCAGCTGGTTTGGATCAATGTTGTCTCCGGCTCTGATTCTAATGATGTGGGGTTTGGCCAAACTGCCTTACACTTGTCAACTCAATATAGTCCTTATGGAAATCATTTTTAAGAAGTGTGAGCGGGGTGGGGGCTCATTTAAATATACTTTGCATTTCTCATTAGCATATCACCCTTCGTTTTGGTCTCTCCCTATGTTGTTTGAGGAGATATATATGTAGCCAACCCTAGGGACTTCTACTTGGTGTAAGGGGTTACTGTCCTCAATGGGTTCAGACTAAGGCCCTGCTCTTCTCACATGGTATAGAATGTCCTAGCAGAAATGAGGCCATACCCCTTGTATTTTTGATGAGGGTATATAGTCAGACCGAAGGTTCTAGAAGTTAGGTTCCTGGGAGTGACAGTTGGAGGAGCCTTATAGGACTCATTTGTACAGATACGGGGAAGCCTATGCCCAAAAGGGGTTCCCCAGATAGGAACTTTAGGGCATAGTTGGGTCGACCCAACACGAAGGTCCATTGGTAACTCAGTACAATGCCCCCCGGGGGCTCACTAGTAATGGAACATTACGGATCCTATACAGAAGAGGGACTATTCAGCTAACCCAAAGAGTAACAAGCCCCAGTATCTCCAAGGTCTTAGAGACTACCCAGCACCCTGACCAGGTCTGAGAGACTGAGCCCAGCCTGCACCCACCCAGCACCCTGACCAGGTCTGAGACTGAGCCCAGCCTGCACCCACCCAGCACCCTGACCAGGTCTGAGAGACTGAGCCCAGCCTGCACCCAGCACCCTGACCAGGTCTGAGAGACTGAGCACAGCCTGCACGGACCCAGCACCCTGATCAGGTCTGAGAGACTGAGCCCAGCCTGCACTGACCCAGCACCCTGAAAAGGTCTGAGAGACTGAGCCCAGCCTGCACTGACCCAACACCCTGAGCAGGTCTGAGAGACTGAGCCCAGCCTGCACTGACCCAGCACCCTGACCAGGTCTGAGAGACTGAGCCCAGCCTGCACTGACCCAACACCCTGACCAAGTCTGAGAGACTGAGCCCAGCCTGCACCGACCCAGCACCCTGAGCAGGTCTGAGAGACTGAGCCCAGCCTGCACTGACCCAGCACCCTGACCAGGTCTGAGAGACTGAACCCAGCCTGCACCCACCCAGCACCCTGACCAGGTCTGAGAGACTGAGCCCAGCCTGCACCCACCCAGCACCCTGACCAGGTCTGAGAGATTGAGGACAACCTGCACCCACCCAGCACCCTGACCAGGTCTGAGACTGAGCCCAGCCTGCACGGACCCAGCACCCTGACCAGGTCTGAGAGACTGAGCCCAGCCTGCACTGACCCAGCACCCTGACCAGGTATGAGAGACTGAGCCCAGCACCCTGAGCAGGTCTGAGAGACTGAGCCCAGCCTGCATCCACCCAGCACCCTGACCAGGTCTGAGAGATTGAGGACAACCTGCACCCACCCAGCACCCTGACCAGGTCTGAGAGATTGAGGACAACCTGCACCCACCCAGCACCCTGACCAGGTCTGAGACTGAGCCCAGCCTGCACGGACCCAGCACCCTGACCAGGTCTGAGAGACTGAGCCCAGCCTGCACTGACCCAGCACCCTGAGCAGGTCTGAGAGACTGAGCCCAGCCTGCACCCACCCAGCACCCTGAGCAGGTCTGAGAGACTGAGCCCAGCCTGCACTGACCCAGCACCCTGACCAGGTATGAGAGACTGAGCCCAGCACCCTGAGCAGGTCTGAGAGACTGAGCCCAGCCTGCACCAACCCAGCACCCTGACCAGGTATGAGAGACTGAGCCCAGCCTGCACTGACTCAGCACCCTGACTCTGTGTGAGAGACTGAGCCCAGCCTGCACTGACCCAGCACCCTGACAAGGTCTGAGAGACTGAACCCAGCCTGCACTGACCAAGCACCCTGAGCAGGTCTGAGAGACTGAGCCCAGCCTGCACCGACCCAGCACCCTGACCAGGTCTCAGAGACTGAGCCCAGCCTGCACTGACCCAGCACCCTGACCAGGTCTGAGAGACTGAGCCCAGCACCCTGAGCAGGTATGAGAGACTGAGCCCAGCCTGCACCGACCCAGCACCCTGACCAGGTCTGAGAGACTGAGCCCAGCCTGCACTGACCCAGCACCCTGACCAGGTCTGAGAGACTGAGCCCAGCCTGCACTGACCCAGCACCCTGACCAGGTCTGAGAGACTGAGCCCAGCCTGCACTGACCCAGCACCCTGACCAGGTCTGAGAGACTGAGCCCAGCCTGCACTGACCCAGCACCCTGACCAGGTGTGAGAGACCTGAGCCCAGCCTGCACTGACCCAGCACCCTGACCAGGTCTGAGAGACTGAGCCCAGCCTGCACTGACCCAGCACCCTGACCAGGTCTGAGAGACTGAGCCCAGCCTGCACTGACCCAGCACCCTGACCAGGTGTGAGAGACTGAGCCCAGCCTGCACTGACCCAGCACCCTGACCAGGTCTGAGAGACTGAGCCCAGCCTGCACTGACCCAGCACCCTGACCAGGTCTGAGAGACTGAGCCCAGCCTGCACCGACCCAGCACCCTGAGCAGGTCTGAGAGACTGAGCCCAGCCTGCACTGACCCAGCACCCTGACCAGGTCTGAGAGACTGAGCCCAGCCTGCACTGACCCAGCACCCTGACCAGGTGTGAGAGACCTGAGCCCAGCCTGCACTGACCCAGCACCCTGACCAGGTCTGAGAGACTGAGCCCAGCCTGCACTGACCCAGCACCCTGACCAGGTATGAGAGACTGAGCCCAGCCTGCACTGACCCAGCACCCTGACCAGGTATGAGAGACTGAGCCCAGCCTGCACTGACTCAGCACCCTGACTCTGTGTGAGAGACTGAGCCCAGCCTGCACTGACCCAGCACCCTGACAAGGTCTGAGAGACTGAACCCAGCCTGCACTGACCAAGCACCCTGAGCAGGTCTGAGAGACTGAGCCCAGCCTGCACCGACCCAGCACCCTGACCAGGTCTGAGAGACTGAGCCCAGCCTGCACTGACCCAGCACCCTGAGCAGGTCTGAGAGACTGAGCCCAGCCTGCACCGACCCAGCACCCTGACCAGGTATGAGAGACTGAGCCCAGCCTGCACCGACCCAACACCCTGACCAGGTCTGAGAGACTGAGCCCAGCCTGCACTGACCCAGCACCCTGACCAGGTCTGAGAGACTGAGCCCAGCCTGCACTGACCCAGCACCCTGACCAGGTCTGAGAGACTGAGCCCAGCCTGCACCGACCCAGCACCCTGACCAGGTCTGAGAGACTGAGCCCAGCCTGCACTGACCCAACACCCTGACCAGGTCTGAGAGACTGAGCCCAGCCTGCACTGACCCAGCACCCTGACCAGGTCTGAGAGACTGAACCCAGCCTGCACCCACCCAGCACCCTGACCAGGTCTGAGAGACTGAGCCCAGCCTGCACCCACCCAGCACCCTGACCAGGTCTGAGAGATTGAGGACAACCTGCACCCACCCAGCACCCTGACCAGGTCTGAGACTGAGCCCAGCCTGCACGGACCCAGCACCCTGACCAGGTCTGAGAGACTGAGCCCAGCCTGCACCGACCCAGCACCCTGAGCAGGTCTGAGAGACTGAGCCCAGCCTGCACTGACCCAGCACCCTGACCAGGTCTGAGAGACTGAGCCCAGCCTGCACTGACCCAGCACCCTGACCAGGTCTGAGAGACTGAGCCCAGCCTGCACCGACCCAGCACCCTGAGCAGGTCTGAGAGACTGAGCTCAACCTGAACCAAGCCTGCACTGACCCAGCACCCTGAGCAGGTCTGAGAGACTGAGCCCAGCCTGCACCCACCCAGCACCCTGAGCAGGTCTGAGAGACTGAGCCCAGCCTGCACTGACTCAGCACCCTGACCAGGTATGAGAGACTGAGCCCAGCACCCTGAGCAGGTCTGAGAGACTGAGCCCAGCCTGCACCAACCCAGCACCCTGACCAGGTATGAGAGACTGAGCCCAGCCTGCACCGACCCAGCACCCTGACCAGGTCTGAGAGACTGAGCCCAGCCTGCACTGACCCAGCACCCTGACCAGGTCTGAGAGACTGAGCCCAGCCTGCACTGACCCAGCACCCTGACCAGGTCTGAGAGACTGAGCCCAGCCTGCACTGACCCAGCACCCTGACCAGGTCTGAGAGACTGAGCCCAGCCTGCACCGACCCAGCACCCTGAGCAGGTCTGAGAGACTGAGCCCAGCCTGCACTGACCCAGCACCCTGAGCAGGTCTGAGAGACTGAGCCCAGCCTGCACTGACCCAGCACCCTGACCAGGTCTGAGAGACTGAGCCCAGCCTGCACTGACCCAGCACCCTGACCAGGTGTGAGAGACCTGAGCCCAGCCTGCACTGACCCAGCACCCTGACCAGGTCTGAGAGACTGAGCCCAGCCTGCACTGACCCAGCACCCTGACCAGGTATGAGAGACTGAGCCCAGCCTGCACTGACCCAGCACCCTGACCAGGTCTGAGAGACTGAGCCCAGCCTGCACCGACCCAGCACCCTGAGCAGGTCTGAGAGACTGAGCCCAGCCTGCACTGACCCAGCACCCTGAGCAGGTCTGAGAGACTGAGCCCAGCCTGCACCCACCCAGCATGTTCATTGAACAAACTGATTTTCTTAATTATGTATAATATATATATATATATATATATATATATATATATATATATATATATATATATATTATACATAAAGATATGTATCCCGATTGATATAAACTCCTTCAGAGCAAGGAGGGTTATATATAGAACTTGAGACTCTAGCAAAATCAGGATCTCCCCGCCCCCCTCTCTCCACCTCCCTCCTCTCTCTCCTACCTGGGACTGACACTTTAACCCATTAAATACCTCCCTGTCATTAGGTCACTTTGCCCCTGCATGGGACTGACCCTCTAACCCATTAAACACGTCTCTGTCATTAGGTCACTTTGCCCCTTCGTGGGACTGTCCCTTTAACCCATTAACCACGTCCCTGTCATTAAGTCACTTTGCCCCTACGTGGGACTGACCCTTTAACCCATTAAACACATCCCTGTCATTAGGTCACTTTGCCCCTACGTGGGACTGTCCCTTGAACCCATTAACCACGTCCCTGTCATTAAGTCACTTTTCCCCTACGTGGGACTGACCCTTTAACCCATTAAACACGTCCCTGTCATTAGGTGACTTTGCCCCTACGTGGGACTGTCCCTTTAACCCATTAAACACGTCCCTGTCATTAGGTCACTTGGCCCCTACGTGGGACTGACCCTCTAACCCATTAAACACGTCTCTGTCATTAGGTCACTTTGCCCCTACGTGGGACTGTCCCTTTAACCCATTAAACACGTCCCTGTCATTAAGTCACTTTGCCCCTACGTGGGACTGACCCTTTAACCCATTAAACACGTCTCTGTCATTAGGTCACTTTGCCCCGACGTGGGACTGTCCCTTTAACCCATTAACCACGTCCCTGTCATTAGGTCACTTTGCTCCTACGTGGGACTGTCCCTTTAACCCATTAAACACGTCCCTGTCATTAGGTCACTTTGCCCCTACGTGGGACTGACCCTTTAACCCGTAACACACGTCCCTGTCACTAGGTCACTTTGCCCCTACGTGGGACTGACCCTTTAACCCATTAAACACGTCCCTGTCATTAGGTCGCTTTGTCCCTACGTGGGACTGACCCTTTAACCCATTACACACGTCCCTGTCATTAGGTCCCTTTGCCCCTACGTGGGACTGTCCCTTAAAGTGACAGTTGGAAGGGTTTAAGTCCCACCTACGCTAAGAATTAACCCGTATCCGTCTGTGACGGCGAGCACAACATGCAGGAGAGAGATCAAAGGACATGTGCTTAATCCCATGTCTGTGAGTGACAGGTGGCCCCCGCGGGCTGACTATGACGCAGAGCGACTCCTAAGCTTTGATGCCGCCCGTGACAACGCCGAGGAGACAGCTACACCCCTCTCAAACGGGGCCCCAGGCCGACAGAGTGACATGACTGACACAACGTTTCCTGGGGCTCATTACAAAGACACGTCCTCTCCTTGTACATTTCTGAGACCGCAGCAGAAATAGTTTGGCGTCCCTCTGGCGCTCCCTCTGTTGCTACCCAGAATCCTTCACCACTGCATGACGTGACAATAGAGTGGGGAGGAGAAAGGTTGCTTTGGGGGCGGGTGGGAGACATGCAGATACACTCATGAGGGCATGACGGGTGGGATGAGCACAAGCGGTTCCATGGGAAGGAAGGGGTGAGGGGGGCTTCAGAGATCAGGGTACCAAACAGCCCATGAGGCTACCTCTTCGACTTCCAAGGACCACCAGAGATCCCCGTCCTTCATCCCTTTGTTTGAGCGCAGAGTTAGGTGGCGTGGGTGTTTACGGTTTCTTTTGGAGGGGTTGGGGCCTGTTCCGGAGTTGGGATGCAGTGGTGGGTACGGAGTTTCCAGGCTGGCGCTAGGGCGATGTCCTTCCAGTTTGGCTACGTGGGCAAGGGGCATGTCCTGCCAGGTCTGGGCAGCTTTGACAGTATCAGTGG
Organism: Ascaphus truei; assembly: GCF_040206685.1. Lineage (NCBI taxonomy): Eukaryota > Metazoa > Chordata > Amphibia > Anura > Ascaphidae > Ascaphus > Ascaphus truei. The sequence continues at coordinate 6,190,323 of NC_134505.1, read as the reverse complement.
TGGAGAAGCCATGGGTGGTGCCGTCTCACCAAGTCGGTGTTAATCTTGTCGCTAGTTATAAAGGTTGTGGCTATTGTCCGTGTGGTCCATTTGGTCGGGTCTCCGGTAAAGGAAGGGGTATAGGCGAGACCTACCTTCATCATGCAGAACAAATGACTGAGCTCAATCGAAGGAGTTCCCCAATTGTCCCTGACTGGGTCCCCTGGCTCTTGATTTCTCTGTACCAGGCATGGCCATACCCAGCCGTGTAATTCAGGTGGGAAACTTCCGTATACACCATGGCTACTGGAAGCTAAAAATGACCAGTGTGATCATCCGCCGGTCACTACCCAGAATCCTTTTCTACACCTTAGTGGCGGTCACGTCAACACTATTGAAGACTTTTTGCGTTCTTTTCCAATGTTTTGGTCCTTATTTTAATTTGTTTTTTTCGAAAGTATACTGAAGATCTGGAAAAGTCGAACAGGAAGTCGCTGTGATGTCACGTTGATGATGCCACTTATGGTTCAGGAAGTTGTAGACAGCCGATGGGATGCCACGGAGCGTCCGGCTCTCTCCAGGTGACGGGAAGATACAATGTCACTAAGTGACCCCCGGCAGCAGAGATGCAGATGTAGCAAGACTTGCGTTCTCCGTGACCGCGATTTGGTGTGGCTGAAAGGGACCCGCGCCGAGTTAATCCTACGGGGCCCGCCACCAGTCTGTAAGAGCTGCGCAGCGAGGCGCAGACTCTGTCTCGGTGTCTCCCTGCGCAGCCTTTTCATTTATTTAGGTTGTCCATTGATTGCCAACGTGGCTATCTGGGCCCCATGTTGAGGCCTTAGGTAGCCACAGTGGCAATCAATGGGCTTGGTTTTATCGTGCCGTAATGTGTATGTTATTGTAATGTATATTGTATGCTTTGGCTAATAGGGGTTTGTGACGGTTACCTGTCAACAATACGGTTGTATTATGTTATGTATATGCAGGGGGGTCCTCACTTACTGACATCCCAGTTTCCGACGGGCGCCTTATCCAACGTCGCACGGTGCAGTCCGCCAGACGCATTTTCCGACGCCGGACCCGCTTATCCGACGGTCACCGCCGCCGATTAACATGGGACCCGCAATCCGACGGCCCGTTAACCGACGGCGCTTTGCGGGACGCATTCCTTCGGAAAAACGAGGACCGCCTGTATATCTATGTACAGGATGTCCTCGTTATCCAACGTTTCACTTTACAACGAATGGCATATCCAACGCTTTACACTGCAACCCTACGGGCCGTTTTTTGACGCCGGAACGCGTTATCCGACGCCGGGATGCGTTATCCAACGCTCATCGCCACTGATTAACACGGGACTCACTTTACAACGGTTTCACTATCCAACGCCACTTCCAGAACGGGTTCTGTTGGATCACCGAGGAACGCCTGTACTACGTCTTAGACTGGTTCCAGCACCTCAGGGACCAGGGGTTAATTTTGGTTTCAGGACAAATGTTGCAAAAACTGTCGGTGACCTTTTCCCCTGTAACAGTCGCTAATGTTATGTTGCGTTTACAACCCACCAATCTGGAGCTAGGGCACGTTGACAGCACCTGGCCTTGAATGTTGGGGCATAAGGTATTAAAAGGTGGGGAAGGAGGCCCCTAGCTAGCTGAAGGAGTGGCAGTAGCTGTTAGCTTGTGTGATGTGCCAGTGGGGATTCCAGCTGCGTGTTAACGCCAATGTCGGTGCCAGGACTGGAGTCCTGTACCAGAGACCACTGCCGGCAAGGAGGAACGAAGGGACATCTCTGCAAGGAGGTCCCTGCAACGAGTTCCCGGTTTCCCCCCCCCCCCCGGTTGGGTATGTGTGTTGTCTGTTTATCTGTATAGCTGTGGATATTTCTCTTTCCAACAAATTCATTTGATAAACTCTTGTGTTCCTATCTTGAGTTGATACCTGGCGTGATAGTCCTGGTCTCCTGACAGGGTTATTGCCCCTTAATGCGTGTGGTGGGGTTAAGGTAGCGGATGAGGGGGGTAGTTGCCCCGGGGTGGATGGTTAGGCCTTCCGGAGGTCTGGGGGAGATATGAGGGAGAGACCTGGGGGAGATGTGAGGGAGAGACCTGGGGGAGATGTGAGGGAGAGACCTGGGGGAGATGTGAGGGAGAGACCTAGGGGAGATGTGAGGGAGAGATCTGGGGGAGATGTGAGGGGGAGATCTGGGGGAGATGTGAGGGAGAGACATGGGGGAGATGTGAGGGAGAGACCTGGGGGAGATGTGAGGGAGAGATCTGGGGGAGATGTGAGGATGATGAGGGAGACTGGGGGAGATCTCATTATGATGATGATGATGACGAGGGGGGGAAGCTGATTTTGATTTGTCACTATGAAAGGGCGGTAAGGAGAGGGGGAACCGGTTGCTAACATTTTTGAATCCCACCACTGCAGGGGGATTTACGATTTCCCTGCTATATTAATCAGACACCGTTATTACCCCACATACAAGCGTTCCCATTATAGGGTTTGATCTAACAGGGGCGGATGCGGACCGTCCCCGATGACAGACGTGGGGCAATAGTTGGGGGAATTGACCCAGGCTCGGGGAGGGGTGTGTGATTGCCACAACGGGTCTCTGCCAGGGCTATATACAGCTGTGGGCACAGTAAGGGTTCGATTAACTAAACAGCGCTCAGCACAAAGGCACCTTATACACTACAACACTCATCTGGTAACTGCTGCCCACCCCCTTCATCCGTTTGGCCAACGAGAGCAGCAGAACTATTGAGGCGGGCATGAAGCAGTAAAGATAAACGCACCGAGATGCCGATATATACCAGCGCCCACAAACAGTCTTATCGCCGCACACGTTGGGTAAAGACAAGCAAGGGTGCTGCCCGGCGTCAGGTAACATGGGGTTAAGGTCGCTGAGATGATCTGAACCCCTAATTTCCTCCCTCTCCAGCTTTCCGAGGGGAGCACGGTATACGTGTATTCAGCACCGGGCTCCGGGGAGAGCTCCACGTTCACCTCTCCCCCCCCCCCCCCCCCCACCCGGACACGTCAACTGCTTCCATCTCCTGAACGGGAGCGTCGCGCTTTGAAAATGAAACTAGCGTTTGGGGGGAAGGACGATGATTCAAGCAGTTAAGAGAAGTATTTGACTATTGACTCCCCAAATCACCAGCCGCCCCGCGCCGGGATAATAGAGGAGCTTTGCACGCAGGGGGGAGGAGGAGGATGCGCTAAATATCAAATTTACCTTGCAACGCTGTGCTGACTCAGAGATATTCGTGTGTTAAGTGTCAGAACAGGGAACGCTTAAGAGTGTCGATTTCTCTTTTTATCTCTGGAGCCTCTGATGTTATCGGCAGCGAATGCGCAGGAGGATAAAAGGCAGGGCAGGGCTGTGACCGTCCCCGTCACCCTGCGCCACCGTCCCCGTCACTCGCAGATAAACAATTACACTCCTCGCGGATTCAGCTCCCAGGTGAAAACTGCCACCCAGGCAGAAGTCTCCCAGGCTTACCTTGTCGTTAACCCGTTGTGCACGTCCCTGCCATTCGGTCACTTTGCCCCTACGTGGGACTGTCCCTTTAACCCATTATACGTGTCCCTGACATTAGGTCATTTTGCCCCTACGTGGGAATGTCCCTTTAACCCATTATACGTGTCCCTGACATTAGGTCACTTTGCCCCTACGTGGGGCTGACCCTTTAACCCATTAAACACGTCCCTGCCATTAGGTCACTTTGCCCCTATGTGGGACTGACCCTTTAACCCATTAAACACGTCCCTGTCATTCGGTCACTTTGCTCCTACTTTGGACTGGCCCTTTAACCCATTAAACACGTCCCTGTCATTAGGTCACTTTGCCCCTACATGGGACTGTCCCTTTAACCCCTTATACGTGTCCTTCACATTAGGTCACTTTGCCCCTACGTGGGGCTGTCCCTTTAACCCATTAAACACGTCCCTTTCATTAGGTCACTTTGCCCCTATGTGGGACTGACCCTTTAACCCATTAAACATGTCCCTGTCATTAGTTCACTTTGCCCCTACGTGGGACTGTCCCTTTAACCCATTAAACACATCCCTATCATTAGGTCACTTTGCCCCTACGTGGGACTGACTCTTTAACCCATTAAACACGTCCCTGTCATTAGGTCACTTTGCTTCTACGTGGGACTGACCCTTTAACCCATTAAACACATCCCTGCCATTCAGTCACTTTGCCCCTACGTGGGACTGACCCTTTAACCCATTAAACACGTCCCTGTCATTAGGTCACTTTGTCCCTACGTGGGACTGACCCTTTAACCCATTAATCATGTCCCTGTCACTAGGTCACTTTGCCCCTACGTGGGACTGTCCCTTTAACCCATTAAACACGTCCCCGTCATTAGGTCACTTTGCCCCTACTTGGGACTGACCCCTTAATCCATTAAACATGTCCCTGTCATTAGGTCACTTTGCCCCTACGTGGGACTGACCCTTTAACCCATTAAACACGTCCCTGTCATTAGGTAATTTTGCCCCTACGTGGGACTGAACCTTTAACCCGTTAAACACGTCCCTGTCATTCGGTCACTTTGCTCCTACGTGGGACTGACCCTTTAACCCATTAAACACGTCCCTGCCATTCAGTCACTTTGCCCCTACGTGGGACTGACCCTTTAACCCATTAAACATGTCCTTGGCATTAGGTCACTTTGCTTCTACGTGGGACTGACCCTTTAACCCAATAAACATGTCCCTGTCATTAGGTCACTTTGCCCCTACGTGGGACTGACCCTTTAACCCATTAAACACGTCCCTGTCATTAGATCACTTTGCCCCTATGTGGGACTGACCCTTTAACCCATTAAACACGTCCCTGTCATTAGGTCACTTTGCCCCTACATGGGACTGACCCTTTAACCGATCAAACACATTCCTGTCATTAGGTCACTTTGCCCCTACGTGGGACTGACCCTTTAACCCATTAAACACGTCCCTGTCATTAGGTCACTTTGTCCCTACGTGGGACTGACCCTTTAACCCATTAATCATGTCCCTGTCACTAGGTCACTTTGCCCCTACGTGGGACTGTCCCTTTAACCCATTAAACACGTCCCCGTCATTAGGTCACTTTGCCCCTACTTGGGACTGACCCCTTAATCCATTAAACATGTCCCTGTCATTAGGTCACTTTGCCCCTACGTGGGACTGACCCTTTAACCCATTAAACACGTCCCTGTCATTTTGTAATTTTGCCCCTACGTGGGACTGAACCTTTAACCCGTTAAACACGTCCCTGTCATTCGGTCACTTTGCTCCTACGTGGGACTGACCCTTTAACCCATTAAACACGTCCCTGCCATTCAGTCACTTTGCCCCTACGTGGGACTGACCCTTTAACCCATTAAACATGTCCTTGGCATTAGGTCACTTTGCTTCTACGTGGGACTGACCCTTTAACCCAATAAACATGTCCCTGTCATTAGGTCACTTTGCCCCTACGTGGGACTGACCCTTTAACCCATTAAACACGTCCCTGTCATTAGATCACTTTGCCCCTATGTGGGACTGACCCTTTAACCCATTAAACACGTCCCTGTCATTAGGTCACTTTGCCCCTACATGGGACTGACCCTTTAACCGATCAAACACATTCCTGTCATTAGGTCACTTTGCCCCTACATGGGACTGACCCTTTAACCCATTAAACACGTTCCTGTCATTAGGTCACTTTGCCCCTACATGGATGACCAATTCCAATTCCGAGTTTGCCCACCAGATGAGACGTTTTGGGTGCAACTGGATGGGATACCTCCGGCAGGATTGCCTGACAGCTGTCCCAACTCAGGGCCCGCGTACCACTCCACCACGTCTAATCACGCGTGGGTCCGATGCTGACCGTAGAGTAGCCCTACAGAACCCAGTTCCAGACTGCGAGATCCCCATGGGTACCATCATCGGTGGGGTGTACAGTGTGGCCACGAGACAGATAGAGCCCCATAATCCTCAATGGCAGTATCTCTGCCCGGTGACCATCGGTGATAAGCAGTCTACCGGTTTGATGGACACCAGAGCCACAGTCACTCTGGTCCGACCTGATATGGTTGGGCCAGAGCATCTTGTACCCGGGAAGGGTATTCACATTAAGCTGGGTAGTGGAGCCCCCGGATCACTGCAGATCACCCATGTGCACCTCTATTGGGGAGCGGGCTGAGAGATCTGTGATGTGTGGGTACTCCAAGGCCTCAATGCCGACATTCGGCTAGAATGCGATCCGGGCAGATATGTCTGTAGCTATGCCCCCCTCCTCAGGTAGCGCCTGATCATGGACGTGTCCCACATCCCCCTAGGTGATGCCGGCTCTGCTGTTTGGGTCATCCAGTTGGACCCCATTGCGTGCAGAACCTTGGAACCTACACCCCGAGACAGGGTGATAAACTGAGAAAAAAGCCCATCACGATCTTGACGATGGGTCAAGCCTGACCGACTTGACCCATTCCCGGCTTCCCACGCACTGTGACCTGTTCTCCCACCTGTGAGATCGCAGTCCCTGCCCCACACGATGGGATAGCCAGCCCTCCACTCCTATCAGACCCCGAGCGGGCCTCGGGCACAGTCCAATACCACCCCCCTCCAGCATCAATGCCGGGTTTAGCCGGAGGCTCACCTACCCCAGGCAGGGGTGCCAGGCAGACGTAGGGACTCTACGACCCTTGCAGCCTTATGTTGACAGACGTCAAGACCCGCCGGACACCGGTTCCCCAACCCTGTACAGGTTACTTTGGGGGGAGAGCCCGATGACCACCCGGGCCCGAGAGCCACGTTTGGCCTTGATTTTGGGACAACATGGTAGGGCTGTTGCACCAGAGCTCTCAGCTTAAAGGGAGAGAGGAGGTGGGACGGTAGGGATAATAATACAAGTTAAGCCCAGCTATTGCGCCTATCCGTCTGGACGAATGTGCAGGATTTCCCCGGTAAGTCCATCTTATTGTTGCTCAGACTGTATTTGTGTATATGTATATCTTTATTCCGTGTATACATTGTTCCCTTGGTGTGCTAGATTAGTAACACACTTCCCCAGCCTGCACACCCAGGGATCTGTTGATCGAGGAGGAGGAAGATGGGGACAAGTGCCGGGGACAATGTGAGACTGGGGGTGAGCGCTACTCAGGTCTGGGAGACGTTGGGTGGAAGAGCGGAGGCTCCCCGGACATTGAGGCGCCTTTTTCTGCGGGAGATATCCGGGCCGGCCAGAGGAACCGTGGCTGGGTATGAGCCTCGTAGGCGCTGATCCGATTGGCTGGTTTGAAATCCCTGCTCTCCTTAAGCCCGCCCCATGTGGTCTTTCCTAGCCACCCCGTCACCGCCCCACGGCCCGGATTGGTCCAGCGCAGGCGAGCCCTCGCTCTGTGAATGGCCAGTGCGTAGCAGCCACGCTGTGATTGGTCGCTGCCCCATTTCCCATGCAAAACTATACAAAGGGGGCGCCGATCTGAGCTCCACAACCTGTCCCGGGGTTAGCCTGTAAGCCAATCGTGTGCTCCGAGGTTTAGCCGGAGACACCCCAGAACGAAGCTCAGTGCCGATCCGAGCGGGAGATTTGAATTTACGCTTCCCCCGAGGTCTTGAAAGACTGTAACCCCCGGGCACGTGGGTAAGCCTACGGAAGAGGCACCCACCACCTAGGTAGTTAGGAGTCCCCGGTAACCAATCTTTTGGTGAGTTTGAGCTTCTTTCATGGCTGTGTTGTGACTGTTGGCGCCGGCCTGAATGAATACACTTTATTGAACACCTTGGTCCTGTCTGGTGCCTTCATCCCATTGATTTGTCCAGGTTTCCCGTGACAGCGCAGCGTAATTAATGGCGCTGAATAATACTGAATGTCGCATATTAACCGATCCACAGAAACATAAGTAAGGGCTAAGTTTAGCATTTAGGATGAGCCAGTTCAAATTGCTCGACTTGCATCAGTGACACCGACAGACCGAGCCGAGCCCTCAAATTTCCACCAGGATCATCGTGGGTGGGACCCGATGACATCTCCACCAAGCCACCAAATTATGTCATAACATGACCTCTGCCAGCGACCGGCTCAACCTGGGGCGTGAAAAGGCGTTCTCGCCCGGAGCCTCCTCTGTCATTAAACCCAATCAGTCGGAAACTCTGGAAAGGTCAGTCCCATGTTGAACCTCAGTGGCCAAATGACAGCGGTCCTACGTGGGACTGACCCTTTAACCCATTAAACACGTCCCTGTCATTAGGTCACTTTGCCCCTACGTGGGACTGACCCTTTAACCCATTAAACACGTCTCTGTCATTAGGTCACTTTGCCCCTACGTGGGACTGACCCTTTAACCCATTAAACACGTCCCTGTCATTAGGTCACTTTGCCCCTACGTGGGACTGACCCTTTAACCCATTAAACACGTCCCTGTCACTAGGTCACTTTGCCCCTACGTGGGACTGTCCCTTTAACCCATTACACACAACCCTGTCATTAGGTCACTTTGCCCCTACGTGGGACTGTCCCTTTAACCCATTAAACACATCCCTGTCATTAGGTCACTTTGCCCTTACGTGGGACTGACCCTTTAACCCATTATACACGTCCCTGTCATTAGGTCACTTTGCCCCTACGTGGGACTGTCCCTTTAACCCATTAAACACGTCCCTGTCATTAGGTCACTTTGCCCCTACGTGGGACTGGCGCAGGGTCAGCGGGGAGGAATACCGCAAGGTGGGTGCAGGAGATGTGTGCTCGCATCCGGAGACTCTCCCACCAAGAACTTCCAGCTTGGACGACCTCCTCCGGGAGAGTGAAGCTGAGGCTCCATCTCGGGACACCAGGGGTCGGCGGCCGCGGCTCGAGCGGGGCAGACTGCCGGGACACCGGAGCTGGTTTGAACGTAACGTGACCTCACGTGACATGTTGACATGGCATCCGCACAGGGTCATGTGACATCACATGACACCGCGGCATCGTTTGAAAATTCTGCGCCCATTTTGTGCACCTCTGGACTGGAACATACTATGGGTGGAGAAGGGAGTAGTCTTCATCGCCCAATGGTATTGTTGGTTGGTTCGTTCCGTTCTGGTGTACCTACTCTAATAACACATTCATGTAGTAAATCCTAGCTACAGGAGGGCCGCGCTCATTCGGCGGGTTCCGTTCCCATGGCGGCGGCGGCGCCGCAAAGCGAAAATCGCCGGAAAGCGGAACCCGGCAATTTTTGGTGTCTCCTACCATTCTGCGCATGCGCGAAACTCCGACGCTCCACCCGTTCTGCGCACGCCGCCGTGTTGGCGGATGGCCGGGAAGCGAAACGCCGGGAAGCGTAACGCCGGGAAGCGTAACGCCTGGAAGCGTAACGCTGGGAAGCGAAACGCCGGGAAGCGTAACGCCGGGAAGCAAAACGCCGGGAAGCGTAACACCGGGAAGCGAAACGCCGGGAAGCGAAACGCCGGGAAGCGAAACGCCAGGAAGCGTAACGCCGGGAAGCGTAACGCCGGGAAGCGAAACGCCGGGAAGCGAAACGCCGGGAAGCGTAACGCCGGGAAGCGTAACGCCTGGAAGCGTAACGCCGGGAAGCGTAACGCCGGGAAGCGAAACGCCGGGAAGCGTAACGCCGGGAAGCGAAACGCCGGGAAGCGAAACGCCGGGAAGCGAAACGCCGGGAAGCGTAACGCCGGGAAGCGTAACGCCGGGAAGCGTAACGCCGGGAAGCGAAACGCCGGGAAGCGTAACGCCGGGAAGCGTAACGCCGGGAAGCGAAACGCCGGGAAGCGAAACGCCGGGAAGCGAAACGCCAGGAAGCGAAACGTCGGGAAGCGAAACGCCGGGAAGCGTAACTCCGGGAAGCGAAACGCCGGGAAGCGAAACGCCGGGAAGCGTAACGCCGGGAAGTGTAACGCCGGGAAGCGAGGGAAGCGTAACGCAGGGAAGTGTAACGCAGGGAAGTGTAACGCCAGGAAGCGAAACGCCTGGAAGTGTAACGCAGGGAAGTGTAACGCCGGGAAGCGAAACGCCGGGTAGCGTAACGCCGGGAAGCGAAACGCCGGGAAGCGTAACGCCGGGAAGCGTAACGCCGGGAAGCGTAACGCCGGCAAGCGAAACGCCAGGAAGCGTAACGCCGGGAAGCGTAACGCCGGGAAGCGAGGGAAGCGTAACGCCGGGAAGTGTAACGCCGGGAAGTGTAACTCCGGGAAGCGTAACTCCGGGAAGCGTAATGCCGGGAAGCGTAACTCCGGGAAGCGTAACGCCGGGAAGCGTAACTCCGGGAAGCGTAACGCCGGGAAGCGTAACGCCGGGAAGCGTAACGCCGGGAAGCGAGACGCCGGGAAGCGTGACGCCGGGAAGCGAAACGCCGGGAAGCGAAACGCCGGGAAGCGAAACGCCGGGAAGCGAAACGCCGGGAAGCGAAACGCCTGGAAGTGTAACGCCGGGAAGCGTAACGCCGGGAAGCGTAACACCGGGAAGCGTAACGCCGGGAAGCGAAACGCCGGGAAGCGAAACGCCGGGAAGCGTAACGCCGGGAAGCGTAACGCCTGGAAGCGTAACGCCGGGAAGCGTAACGCCGGGAAGCGAAACGCCGGGAAGCGTAACGCCGGGAAGCGAAACGCCGGGAAGCGAAACGCCGGGAAGCGAAACGCCGGGAAGCGTAACGCCGGGAAGCGTAACGCCGGGAAGCGTAACGCCGGGAAGCGAAACGCCGGGAAGCGTAACGCCGGGAAGCGTAACGCCGGGAAGCGAAACGCCGGGAAGCGAAACGCCGGGAAGCGAAACGTCGGGAAGCGAAACGCCGGGAAGCGTAACTCCGGGAAGCGAAACGCCGGGAAGCGAAACGCCGGGAAGCGTAACGCCGGGAAGTGTAACGCCGGGAAGCGAGGGAAGCGTAACGCAGGGAAGTGTAACGCCAGGAAGCGAAACGCCTGGAAGTGTAACGCAGGGAAGTGTAACGCCGGGAAGCGAAACGCCGGGTAGCGTAACGCCGGGAAGCGAAACGCCGGGAAGCGTAACGCCGGGAAGCGTAACGCCGGGAAGCGTAACGCCGGCAAGCGAAACGCCAGGAAGCGTAACGCCGGGAAGCGTAACGCCGGGAAGCGAGGGAAGCGTAACGCCGGGAAGTGTAACGCCGGGAAGTGTAACTCCGGGAAGCGTAACTCCGGGAAGCGTAATGCCGGGAAGCGTAACTCCGGGAAGCGTAACGCCGGGAAGCGTAACTCCGGGAAGCGTAACGCCGGGAAGCGTAACGCCGGGAAGCGTAACGCCGGGAAGCGAGACGCCGGGAAGCGTGACGCCGGGAAGCGAAACGCCGGGAAGCGTAACGCCGAGAAGCGTAACGCCGGGAAGCGTAACGCCGGGAAGCGAAACGCCGGGAAGCGAAACGCCGGGAAGCGAAACGCCGGGAAGCGAAACGCCTGGAAGTGTAACGCCGGGAAGCGTAACGCCGGGAAGCGTAACACCGGGAAGCGAAACGCCGGGAAGCGAAACGCCAGGAAGCGTAACGCCGGGAAGCGAAACGCCGGGAAGCGTAACGCCGGGAAGCGAAACGCCGGGAAGCGTAACTCCGGGAAGCGAAACGCCGGGAAGCGTAAAGCCGGGAAGCGAGGGAAGCGAAACGCCGGGAAGCGTAACTCCGGGAAGCGAAACTCCGGGAAGCGTAACTCCGGGAAGCGAAACGCCGGGAAGCGTAACGCCGGGAAGCGAAACGCCGGGAAGCGTAAAGCCGGGAAGCGAGGGAAGCGAAACGCCGGGAAGTGTAACGCAGGGAAGCGAAACGCCGGGAAGCGTAACGCCGGGAAGCGAAACGCCGGGAAGCGTAAAGCCGGGAAGCGAGGGAAGCGAAACGCCGGGAAGTGTAACTCCGGGAAGCGTAACGCCAGGAAGCGAAACTCCGGGAAGCGAAACGCCGGGAAGCGTAAAGCCGGGAAGCGAAACTCCGGGAAGCGAAACGCCGGGAAGCGAAACGCCAGGAAGCGAAACGCCGGGAAGCGTAACGCCGGGAAGCGTAACGCCGGGAAGCGAAACGCCGGGAAGCGTAAAGCCGGGAAGCGAAACGCCGGGAAGCGAAACGCCGGGAAGCGAAACTCCGGGAAGCGAAACGCCAGGAAGCGAAACTCCGGGAAGCGAAACGCCAGGAAGCGAAACTCCGGGAAGCGAAACGCCGGGAAGCGTAAAGCCGGGAAGCGAAACTCCGGGAAGCGAAACGCCGGGAAGCGAAACGCCAGGAAGCGAAACGCCGGGAAGCGTAACGCCGGGAAGCGTAACTCCGGGAAGCGAAACGCCGGGAAGCGAAACGCCGGGAAGCGAAACTCCGGGAAGCGAAACGCCAGGAAGCGAAACTCCGGGAAGCGAAACGCCGGGAAGCGAAACTCCGGGAAGCGAAACGCCGGGAAGCGTAACGCCGGGAAGCGTAACGCCGGGAAGCGTAACGCCGGGAAGCGAAACGCCGGGAAGCGAAACGCCGGGAAGCGTAACGCCGGGAAGCGTAACTCCGGGAAGCGAAACGCCGGGAAGCGTAACGCCGGGAAGCTAAACGCCGGGAAGCGAAACGCCGGGAAGCGAAACGCCGGGAAGCGTAACGCCGGGAAGCGAAACGCCGGGAAGCGTAACTCCGGGAAGCGAAACGCCGGGAAGCGTAACGCCGGGAAGCGTAACGCCGGGAAGCGTAACGCCGGGAAGCGAAACGCCAGGAAGCGAAACGCCGGGAAGCGAAACGCCGGGAAGCGTAACTCCGGGAAGCGTAACTCCGGGAAGCGAAACTCCGGGAAGCGAAACTCCGGGAAGCGTAACTCCGGGAAGCGTAACGCCGGGAAGCGAAACGCCGGGAAGCGAAACGCCGGGAAGCGAAACTCCGGGAAGCGTAACTCCGGGAAGCGAAACGCCGGGAAGCGAAACGCAGGGAAGCGAAACGCAGGGAAGCGAAACGCAGGGAAGCGTAACTCCGGGAAGCGAAACGCCGGGAAGCGTAACGCCGGGAAGCGAAACGCCGGGAAGCGAAACGCCGGGAAGCGAAACTCCGGGAAGCGTAACTCCGGGAAGCGAAACGCCGGGAAGCGAAACGCAGGGAAGCGAAACGCAGGGAAGCGAAACGCAGGGAAGCGTAACTCCGGGAAGCGAAACGCCGGGAAGCGTAACTCCGGGAAGCGAAACGCCGGGAAGTGTAACTCCGGGAAGCGAAACGCCGGGAAGCGAAACGCAGGGAAGCGAAACGCCGGGAAGCGAAACGCAGGGAAGCGAAACTCCGGGAAGCGAAACGCCGGGAAGCGTAACTCCGGGAAGCGAAACGCCGGGAAGCGAAACGCAGGGAAGCGAAACGCCGGGAAGCGAAACGCAGGGAAGCGAAACTCCGGGAAGCGAAACGCCGGGAAGCGAAACGCCGGGAAGCGTAACTCCGGGAAGCGAAACGCCGGGAAGCGTAACGCCGGGAAGCGTAACGCCGGGAAGCGTAACGCCGGGAAGCGAAACGCCAGGAAGCGAAACGCCGGGAAGCGAAACGCCGGGAAGCGTAACTCCGGGAAGCGAAACGCCGGGAAGCGAAACGCCGGGAAGCGTAACGCCGGGAAGCGTAACTCCGGGAAGCGTAACGCCGGGAAGCGAAACGCCAGGAAGCGAAACGCCGGGAAGCGAAACTCCGGGAAGCGAAACGCCGGGAAGCGTAACTCCAGGAAGCGAAACGCCGGGAAGCGAAACGCCGGGAAGCGAAACTCCGGGAAGCGTAACTCCGGGAAGCGAAACGCCGGGAAGCGAAACGCCGGGAAGCGTAACTCCGGGAAGCGAAACGCCGGGAAGCGTAACTCCAGGAAGCGAAACGCCGGGAAGCGAAACGCCGGGAAGCGAAACTCCGGGAAGCGAAACGCCGGGAAGCGTAACTCCGGGAAGTGTAACGCCGGGAAGTGTAACTCCGGGAAGCGTAACTCCGGGAAGCGAAACGCCGGGAAGCGAAACGCCGGGAAGCGTAACTCCGGGAAGCGAAACGCCGGGAAGCGTAACGCCGGGAAGCGAAACGCCGGGAAGCGTAACTCCAGGAAGCGAAACGCCGGGAAGCGAAACGCCGGGAAGCGTAACTCCGGGAAGCGAAACGCCGGGAAGCGAAACGCAGGGAAGCGTAACTCCGGGAAGCGAAACGCCGGGAAGCGAAACGCCGGGAAGCGAAACGCCGGGAAGCGAAACGCAGGGAAGCGAAACGCCGGGAAGCGAAACTCCGGGAAGCGTAACTCCGGGAAGCGAAACGCCGGGAAGCGTAACGCAGGGAAGTGTAACTCCGGGAAGCGAAACGCCGGGAAGCGAAACGCCGGGAAGCGTAACGCCGGGAAGCGAAACGCCGGGAAGCGAAACGCCGGGAAGCGTAACGCCGGGAAGCGAAACGCCGGGAAGCGAAACGCCGGGAAGCGTAACGCCGGGAAGCGTAACTCCGGGAAGCGAAACGCCGGGAAGCGAAACGCCGGGAAGCGAAACGCCGGGAAGCGTAACGCCGGGAAGCGTAACGCCGGGAAGCGTAACTCCGGGAAGCGAAACGCCGGGAAGCGAAACTCCGGGAAGCGAAACGCCGGGAAGCGTAACGCCGGGAAGCGTAACTCCGGGAAGCGTAACGCCGGGAAGCGTAACGCCGGGAAGCGTAACTCCGGGAAGCGTAACGCCGGGAAGCGTAACGCCGGGAAGCGTAACTCCGGGAAGCGTAACTCCGGGAAGCGAAACGCCGGGAAGCGAAACGCCGGGAAGCGTAACTCCGGGAAGCGAGACGCCGGGAAGCGTAACGCCGGGAAGCGAAACGCCGGGAAGCGAAACGCCGGGAAGCGTAACTCCGGGAAGCGTAACTCCGGGAAGCGTAACGCCGGGAAGCGAAACGCCAGGAAGCGAAACGCCAGGAAGCGAAACGCCGGGAAGCGTAACTCCGGGAAGCGTAACGCCGGGAAGCGTAACTCCGGGAAGCGAAACGCCGGGAAGCGAAACGCCGGGAAGCGAGACGCCGGGAAGCGTAACGCCGGGAAGCGAAACGCCGGGAAGCGTAACTCCGGGAAGCGAGACGCCGGGAAGCGTAACGCCGGGAAGCGAAACGCCGGGAAGCGAAACGCCGGGAAGCGTAACTCCGGGAAGCGAGACGCCGGGAAGCGTAACGCCGGGAAGCGAAACGCCGGGAAGCGTAACTCCGGGAAGCGAAACGCCGGGAAGCGAAACGCCGGGAAGCGTAACGCCGGGAAGCGAAACGCCGGGAAGCGTAACTCCGGGAAGCGTAACTCCGGGAAGCGTAACTCCGGGAAGCGTAACTCCGGGAAGCGTAACGCCGGGAAGCGAAACGCCGGGAAGCGAAACGCCGGGAAGCGAAACTCCGGGAAGCGAAACGCCGGGAAGCGTAACGCCGGGAAGCGTAACGCCGGGAAGCGAAACGCCGGGAAGCGAAACGCCGGGAAGCGTAACTCCGGGAAGCGTAACGCCGGGAAGCGAAACGCCAGGAAGCGAAACGCCGGGAAGCGAAACGCCGGGAAGCGTAACTCCGGGAAGCGTAACTCCGGGAAGCGTAACTCCGGGAAGCGAAACGCCGGGAAGCGAAACGCCAGGAAGCGAAACGCCGGGAAGCGTAACTCCGGGAAGCGAAACTCCGGGAAGCGAAACTCCGGGAAGCGAAACGCCGGGAAGCGAAACGCCGGGAAGCGTAACGCCGGGAAGCGTAACGCCGGGAAGCGAAACGCCGGGAAGCGTAACTCCGGGAAGCGAAACGCCGGGAAGCGAAACGCCGGGAAGCGAAACGCCGGGAAGCGTAACTCCGGGAAGCGAAACGCCGGGAAGCGAAACGCCGGGAAGCGAAACGCCGGGAAGCGAAACGCCGGGAAGCGAAACGCCGGGAAGCGTAACGCCGGGAAGCGTAACTCCGGGAAGCGAAACGCCGGGAAGCGTAACTCCGGGAAGCGAAACGCCGGGAAGCGAAACGCCGGGAAGCGAAACGCCGGGAAGCGTAACTCCGGGAAGCGAAACTCCGGGAAGCGAAACGCCGGGAAGCGAAACGCCGGGAAGCGTAACGCCGGGAAGCGTAACGCCGGGAAGCGTAACGCCGGGAAGCGTAACGCCGGGAAGCGAAACGCCAGGAAGCGAAACGCCGGGAAGCGAAACGCCGGGAAGCGTAACTCCGGGAAGCGAAACGCCGGGAAGCGAAACTCCGGGAAGCGTAACTCCGGGAAGCGTAACTCCGGGAAGCGTAACGCCGGGAAGCGAAACGCCGGGAAGCGAAACGCCGGGAAGCGAAACTCCGGGAAGCGAAACGCCGGGAAGCGAAACTCCGGGAAGCGTAACTCCGGGAAGCGAAACGCCGGGAAGCGAAACGCAGGGAAGCGAAACGCAGGGAAGCGTAACTCCGGGAAGCGAAACGCCGGGAAGCGTAACTCCGGGAAGCGAAACGCCGGGAAGCGTAACTCCGGGAAGCGTAACTCCGGGAAGCGTAACTCCGGGAAGCGAAACTCCGGGAAGCGTAACTCCGGGAAGCGTAACGCCGGGAAGCGTAACGCCGGGAAGCGAAACGCCGGGAAGCGAAACGCCGGGAAGCGAAACGCCGGGAAGCGAAACTCCGGGAAGCGTAACTCCGGGAAGCGAAACGCCGGGAAGCGAAACGCAGGGAAGCGAAACGCAGGGAAGCGTAACTCCGGGAAGCGAAACGCCGGGAAGCGTAACTCCGGGAAGCGAAACGCCGGGAAGTGTAACTCCGGGAAGCGAAACGCCGGGAAGCGAAACGCCGGGAAGCGAAACGCCGGGAAGCGTAACGCCGGGAAGCGTAACGCCGGGAAGCGTAACGCCGGGAAGCGAAACGCCAGGAAGCGAAACGCCGGGAAGCGAAACGCCGGGAAGCGTAACTCCGGGAAGCGAAACGCCGGGAAGCGAAACTCCGGGAAGCGTAACTCCGGGAAGCGTAACTCCGGGAAGCGTAACGCCGGGAAGCGAAACGCCGGGAAGCGAAACGCCGGGAAGCGAAACTCCGGGAAGCGTAACTCCGGGAAGCGAAACGCCGGGAAGCGAAACGCAGGGAAGCGAAACGCAGGGAAGCGTAACTCCGGGAAGCGAAACGCCGGGAAGCGTAACTCCGGGAAGCGAAACGCCGGGAAGCGTAACTCCGGGAAGCGTAACTCCGGGAAGCGAAACGCCGGGAAGCGAAACTCCGGGAAGCGTAACTCCGGGAAGCGTAACTCCGGGAAGCGTAACGCCGGGAAGCGAAACGCCGGGAAGCGAAACGCCGGGAAGCGAAACTCCGGGAAGCGTAACTCCGGGAAGCGAAACGCCGGGAAGCGAAACGCAGGGAAGCGAAACGCAGGGAAGCGTAACTCCGGGAAGCGAAACGCCGGGAAGCGTAACTCCGGGAAGCGAAACGCCGGGAAGTGTAACTCCGGGAAGCGAAACGCCGGGAAGCGAAACGCAGGGAAGCGAAACGCCGGGAAGCGAAACGCAGGGAAGCGAAACTCCGGGAAGCGAAACGCCGGGAAGCGTAACTCCGGGAAGCGAAACGCCGGGAAGCGAAACGCAGGGAAGCGAAACGCCGGGAAGCGAAACGCAGGGAAGCGAAACGCAGGGAAGCGAAACTCCGGGAAGCGAAACGCCGGGAAGCGAAACGCCGGGAAGCGTAACTCCGGGAAGCGAAACGCCGGGAAGCGTAACGCCGGGAAGCGTAACGCCGGGAAGCGTAACGCCGGGAAGCGAAACGCCAGGAAGCGAAACGCCGGGAAGCGAAACGCCGGGAAGCGTAACTCCGGGAAGCGAAACGCCGGGAAGCGAAACGCCGGGAAGCGTAACGCCGGGAAGCGTAACTCCGGGAAGCGTAACGCCGGGAAGCGAAACGCCAGGAAGCGAAACGCCGGGAAGCGAAACTCCGGGAAGCGAAACGCCGGGAAGCGTAACTCCAGGAAGCGAAACGCCGGGAAGCGAAACGCCGGGAAGCGAAACTCCGGGAAGCGTAACTCCGGGAAGCGAAACGCCGGGAAGCGAAACGCCGGGAAGCGTAACTCCGGGAAGCGAAACGCCGGGAAGCGTAACTCCAGGAAGCGAAACGCCGGGAAGCGAAACGCCGGGAAGCGAAACTCCGGGAAGCGAAACGCCGGGAAGCGTAACTCCGGGAAGCGTAACGCCGGGAAGTGTAACTCCGGGAAGCGTAACTCCGGGAAGCGAAACGCCGGGAAGCGAAACGCCGGGAAGCGAAACGCCGGGAAGCGTAACTCCGGGAAGCGAAACGCCGGGAAGCGTAACGCCGGGAAGCGAAACGCCGGGAAGCGTAACTCCAGGAAGCGAAACGCCGGGAAGCGAAACGCCGGGAAGCGTAACTCCGGGAAGCGAAACGCCGGGAAGCGAAACGCAGGGAAGCGTAACTCCGGGAAGCGAAACGCCGGGAAGCGAAACGCCGGGAAGCGAAACGCCGGGAAGCGAAACGCAGGGAAGCGAAACGCCGGGAAGCGAAACTCCGGGAAGCGTAACTCCGGGAAGCGAAACGCCGGGAAGCGTAACGCAGGGAAGTGTAACTCCGGGAAGCGAAACGCCGGGAAGCGAAACGCCGGGAAGCGTAACTCCGGGAAGCGTAACGCCGGGAAGCGTAACGCCGGGAAGCGTAACTCCGGGAAGCGTAACGCCGGGAAGCGTAACGCCGGGAAGCGTAACTCCGGGAAGCGTAACTCCGGGAAGCGAAACGCCGGGAAGCGAAACGCCGGGAAGCGTAACTCCGGGAAGCGAGACGCCGGGAAGCGTAACGCCGGGAAGCGAAACGCCGGGAAGCGTAACTCCGGGAAGTGTAACGCCGGGAAGCGAAACGCCAGGAAGCGAAACGCCAGGAAGCGAAACGCCGGGAAGCGTAACTCCGGGAAGCGTAACGCCGGGAAGCGTAACGCCGGGAAGCGTAACTCCGGGAAGCGTAACTCCGGGAAGCGAAACGCCGGGAAGCGAAACGCCGGGAAGCGAGACGCCGGGAAGCGTAACGCCGGGAAGCGAAACGCCGGGAAGCGTAACTCCGGGAAGCGAGACGCCGGGAAGCGTAACGCCGGGAAGCGAAACGCCGGGAAGCGTAACTCCGGGAAGCGAAACGCCGGGAAGCGAAACGCCGGGAAGCGTAACGCCGGGAAGCGAAACGCCGGGAAGCGAAACGCCGGGAAGCGTAACTCCGGGAAGCGTAACTCCGGGAAGCGTAACGCCGGGAAGCGAAACGCCGGGAAGCGAAACGCCGGGAAGCGAAACTCCGGGAAGCGAAACGCCGGGAAGCGTAACGCCGGGAAGTGTAACGCCGGGAAGCGAAACGCCGGGAAGCGTAACGCCGGGAAGCGTAACTCCGGGAAGCGTAACGCCGGGAAGCGAAACGCCAGGAAGCGAAACGCCAGGAAGCGAAACGCCGGGAAGCGTAACTCCGGGAAGCGTAACTCCGGGAAGCGTAACGCCGGGAAGCGAAACGCCAGGAAGCGAAACGCCAGGAAGCGAAACGCCGGGAAGCGTAACTCCGGGAAGCGAAACGCCGGGAAGCGAAACGCCGGGAAGCGAAACGCCGGGAAGCGTAACGCCGGGAAGCGTAACTCCGGGAAGCGAAACGCCGGGAAGCGTAACTCCGGGAAGCGAAACGCCGGGAAGCGAAACGCCGGGAAGCGAAACGCCGGGAAGCGTAACTCCGGGAAGCGAAACGCCGGGAAGCGAAACGCCGGGAAGCGAAACGCCGGGAAGCGTAACGCCGGGAAGCAAAACGCCGGGAAGCGTAACTGCTGTATTAATGTCACTTGTGCAGCTCCTTGTAGCATGAAACAATCCGTGGGAAAGTCTGGGGGCGCACGCCCCGAAAAACTCTTCTTTCAGCCACGGACAGACTCCATCTTGTACCCACAGGGGGATCTCAACTGCAGTCCTCAAGCCCTCCTCCCCCCAACAGGTCAGGTTTTCGGGATATTCCTGCTTCAGCACGGGTGGCTCAATCAGTCCCAGCTTCAGCAGAGGTGGCTCAATCAGTCCTATCTTCAGCAGAGGTGGCTCAATCAGTCCCTGCTTCAGCATAGGTGGCTCAATCAGTCCCTGCTTCAGCACAGGTGGCTCAATCAGTCCCTGCTTCAGCACAGGTGGCTCAATCTGTCCCTCCTTCAGCACAGGTGGCCCAATCAGTCCCTGCTTCAGCACAGGTGGCTCAATCAGTCGCAGCTTCAGCACAGGTGGCTCAATCAGTCCCTGCTTCAGCACAGGTGACTCAATCAGTCCATGGTTCAGCACAGGTGGCTCAATCAGTCCCTGCTTCAGCACAGGTGGCTCAATCAGTCCCTGCTTCAGCACAGGTGGCTCAATCTTTCCCTCCTTCAGCACAGGTGGCCCAATAAGTCCCTGCTTCAGCACAGGTGGCTCAATCAGTCCCTGCTTCAGCTCAGGTGGCCCAATCAGTCCCTGCCTATAACCTGCCATCGTTTGCACACCCAGCAGAACAGTGCGTCCCGTCCTATAACCTTCCATCGTTTGCACACCCAGCAGAACAGTGCGTCCCGGCCTATAACCTGCCATCGTTTGCACACCCAGCAGAACAGTGCGTCCCGGCCTATAACCTGCCATCGTTTGCACACCCAGCAGAACAGTGCGTACCGGCCTATAACCTGCCATCGTTTGCACACCCAGCAGAACAGTGCGTCCCGTCCTATAACCTTCCATCGTTTGCACACCCAGCAGAACAGTGCGTCCCGGCCTATAACCTGCCATCGTTTGCTCACCCAGCAGAACAGTGCGTCCCGGCCTATAACCTGCCATCGTTTGCACACCCAGCAGAACAGTGCGCCCCGGCCTATAACCTGCCATCGTTTGCTCACCCAGCAGAACAGTGCGCCCCGGCCTATAACCTGCCATCGTTTGCACACCCAGCAGAACAGTGCGTCCCGGCCTATAACCTGCCATCGTTTGCACACCCAGCAGAACAGTGCGTCCCGGCCTATAACCTGCCATCGTTTGCACACCCAGCAGAACAGTGCGCCCCGGCCTATAACCTGCCATCGTTTGCACACCCAGCAGAACAGTGCGTCCCGGCCTATAACCTGCCATCGTTTGCACACCCAGCAGAACAGTGCGTCCCGGCCTATAACCTGCCATCGTTTGCACACCCAGCAGAACAGTGCGTCCCGGCCTATAACCTGCCATCGTTTGCTCACCCAGCAGAGCAGTGCGTCCCGGCCTATAACCTGCCATCGTTTGCACACCCAGCAGAACAGTGCGCCCCGGCCTATAACCTGCCATCGTTTGCTCACCCAGCAGAACAGTGCGTCCGGCCTATAACCTGCCATCGTTTGCCCACCCAGCAGAACAGTGCGTCCCGGCCTATAACCTGCCATCGTTTGCACACCCAGCAGAACAGTGCGTCCCGGCCTATAACCTGCCATCGTTTGCTATAGCAGTTTGCCGGTTGTACTGCAGAATTAAGGACTACGGGTTATTGTATTTATTTCTGGGCGGGGGGCGGTGGTGTTGCAGGGCGCGGGGGTGTTGCAGGGGGGGGGAGTGTTGCAGGGGGGGGCGTGTTGCAGGGGGGGGAAGTGTTGCAGGGGGGGTGGGGTGTTGCAGGGGGGGGGATGGACCATTCTATTCATGTCTGGAGAAATCTATAAGGATGAAAATAATATTCTAATCGTTACGAGTTATTCATTTTACTTCCACAATCAGGTTTTAACCCCAGAGAGGGGAGTTTGGACGCAGGGTCGGCTGGTCGAGGACCAAGCCACTGCCAGGCCAACTGGGGGTAGGAGGCAGCTCCCCCCCCCCCCCCATGTTTAGCAAGCCGGCCCTCAAGGGGGGAGGGGTTATTCCTCTTGGGAGCCCCGTTGGGTATTGAGGTTCCATTATTGGGTGTGAGTGGTCCCCTCAGATTGGGCCTCCCCGCAAGAAATGATGGGGGTCTCCATCCTTGCTAGCCAAATGGTGGAGAACAAAGAGTCCTGGCGGGTCTCATGGAAATAGCACCGTGGGTATTAATAACAATAATAACAGCGTGTTCTTGTATAGCGCTGCTAGTAATGGGTAGCGCGTTACTGAGACATTTTGCCGGCACAGGTCCCTGCCCCGTGGAGCTTACAATCTATGTTCTTGGCAACTGAGGCACAGGGAGATAAAGTGACTTTGCCCAAGGTCACAAGGAGCCGACACCGGGAATTGAACCAGGTTCCCCGGCGTCACACTCAGTGCCGGAATCAGTGCCTTTCACTGATGGGGAGTTATCTGAGCGGCTGGGGCTGTGCGGTGCATGGCTCGGCGGCTTTGCCGGGCCCCGGTTGAGCACCGTTAGCCTGACTGGTAGGGGGGAGCCGGGTTTGGCACTAACGGTTCCGTTATCGGTATTTTAATGGAGGCCATGGCCGTTGTATCTCCCGACCTTTTCTTGTGTGCGAGATATATTTGCGGGGACGGTTGAAGGGGTGGTTCTAAGGCAGGGGGGGGGGGGGGCAACTCCCGTCCTCAAGGGTCACCAACAGGTCAGAGTTTCGGGGTATCCCGGCTTCGGCACAGGTGGCTAAATCAGTGGCTCAGTCGAAGGGATCTTATTAGGAGACGCTGGGGTCCTCTTATCATCGTCCCAAACAGATATTGGGGTCTCGTATTTAGGGCCATGCAGTGTAAGACCCCTTTGCATACACGTAAGCCGATTGGTGGACTTGGCCTCCGGCCGATGACTGGAAGTCTGAAGGACGAGTCCGCTGATGGGGCAGGAGGCGTGAGGAATCAGCCGCAGCAGCAGGACTACAACTCCCAGAGGCCCCTGCTGCAGAGAGAGGGTCACGCGACATGGCAGCCCACGAGGGAAAGGGTTGGAGGTAGGCAGACCGGAGACGGGGCAGACAGGAGAAGTGCTGAGGAGAGCCACGTGCAATGAGTGACACTGTCCCCTAATGAGTGACACTGCCCCCTAATGAGTGACACTGCCCCCTAATGAGTGAGACTGCCTCCTAATGAGTGACGCTGCCCCCTAATGAGTGACTGCCCCCTGAGTGACACTGCCCCCTAATGAGTGACACTGCCCCCTAATGAGTGAGACTGCCTCCTAATGAGTGACACTGCCCCCTAATGAGTGAGACTGCCTCCTAATGAGTGACACTGCCTCCTAATGAGTGAGACTGCCCCCTAATGAGTGACACTGCTTCCTAATGTGTGACAATGCCCCCTAATGAGTGACACTGCCCCCTAATGAGTGAAACTGCCCCCTAATGAGTGACACTGCCTCCTAAGGAGTGACACTGCCCTCTAATGAGTGACACTGCCTCCTAATGAGTGACTCTGCCCACTAATGACTGACACTACCCCCTAATGAGTGACACTGCCCCCTAATGACTGACACTGCCCCCTGATGAGTGACAGTGCCCCCTAATGAGTGACACTGCCTCCTAATGAGTGACACTGCCCCCTAATGAGTGACACTGCCCCCTAATGAGTGACACCGCCCCCTAATGAGGGACACTGCCTCCTAATGAGTGACACCGCCCCCTAATGAGGGACACTGCCTCCTAATAAGTAAGACTGCCCCCTAATGAGTGACACTGCCCCCTAATGAGTGACACTGCCCCCTAGTGAGTGACACTGCCCCCTAATGAGTGACACTGCCTCCTAACGAGTGTCCCAGCCTTGCAGTGAGTGACCCAGTAATGCCTGTGAGTGTGCCATGTTGCATGCCTCTTGGTGCTATGCCAGCGGTTGCTTCACGCTGAGCACAGCCTGGCTCCTGGAATCTCCCCTCCGGCTCCGCTAGTCCAGTCCTGGGTAAAATATGCAACCAGCTCTTAACGTGCAGCACAGTAAGAAGGTGCTGAGTATGACTAGGCTGGAAATACTGTCTCCTAATGCCAGAGTGACTGGATTACCGGGACATGTTAATCTGTTCCTAGGGTTCTTCTTTCTATAGGAAATGCTTTTACTCTGCACAGTACTGCAACACACATCCCCCTCTCTCTCACATCCCCCTCTCCTCTCTCACATCCCCCTCTCCTCTCACATCCCCCTCTCCTCTCATATCCCCCTCTCCTCTCTCTCACATCCTCCCCTCTCCTCTTTCTCACATCCCCCTCTCCTCTCACATCCCCCTCTCCTCTCACATCCCCCTCTCCTCTCACATCTCCCTCTCCTCTCTCTCACATCCCCCCCTCTCCTCTCTCTCAAATCCCCCCTCTCCTCTCTCACATCCCCCTCTCCACTCTCTCACATCCCCCCTCTCCTCTCTCACATCCCCCTCTCCTCTCACATCCCCCTCTCCTCTCACATCCCCCTCTCCTCTCTCTCACATCCCCCCTCTCCTCTCTCACATCCCCCTCTCCTCTCACATCCCCCTCTCCTCTCACATCCCCCTCTCCTCTCACATCCCCGTCTCCTCTCACATCCCCCTCTCCTCTCTCTCACATCCCCCTCTCTCCTCCTCTCACATCCCCCTCTCCTCTCACATCCCCCTCTCCTCTCACATCCCCCTCTCGTCTCTCTCACATCCTCCCCTCTCCTCTCTCTCACATCCCCCCCTCTCCTCTCTCTCACATCCCCCCTCTCCTCTCTCACATCCCCCTCTCCTCTCACATCCCCCTCTCCTCTCACATCTCCCTCTCCTCTCACATCCCCCTCTCCTCTCTCTCACATCCTCCCCTCTCCTCTCTCACATCCCCCTCTCCTCTCACATCCCCCTCTCCTCTCTCTCACATCCTCCCTCTCCTCTCTCTCACATCCCCCCTCTCCTCTCTCACATCCCCCTCTCCCCTCTCTCACATCCCCCCTCTCCTCTCTCACATCCCCCTCTCCTCTCTCTCACATCCCCCCCTCTCCTCCCTCACATCCCCCTCTCCTCTCTCTCACATCCCCCCTCTCCTCTCTCACATCCCCCTCTCCTCTCACATCCCCCTCTCCTCTCACATCCCCTCTCCTCTCACATCCCCCTCTCCTCTCACATCCCCCTCTCCTCTCCTCTCTCTCTCATATCCTCCCCTCTCCTCTCTCTCACATCCCCCCTCTCCTCTCTCACATCCCCCTCTCCTCTCTCTCACATCCCCCTCTCCTCTCTCACATCCCCCTCTCCTCTCTCTCACATCCCCCCCTCTCCTCTCTCACATCCCCCTCTCTCACATCCCCCTCTCTCCTCTCTCACATCCCCCTCTCCTCTCACATCCCCCTCTCCTCGCACATCCCCTCTCCTCTCACATCCCCCTCTCCTCTCACATCCCCCTCTCCTCTCCTCTCTCTCTCATATCCTCCCCTCTCCTCTCTCTCACATCCCCCCTCTCCTCTCTCACATCCCCCTCTCCTCTCTCTCATATCCCCCTCTCCTCTCTCCCATCCCCCTCTCCTCTCTCTCACATCCCCCCTCTCCTCCCTCACATCCCCCTCTCCTCTCTCTCACATCCCCCCTCTCCTCTCTCACATCCCCCTCTCCTCTCACATCCCCCTCTCCTCTCACATCCCCTCTCCTCTCACATCCCCCTCTCCTCTCACATCCCCCTCTCCTCTCCTCTCTCTCTCATATCCTCCCCTCTCCTCTCTCTCACATCCCCCCTCTCCTCTCTCACATCCCCCTCTCCTCTCTCTCACATCCCCCTCTCCTATCTCACATCCCCCTCTCCTCTCTCTCACATCCCCCCCTCTCCTCTCTCACATCCCCCTCTCTCACATCCCCCTCTCTCCTCTCTCACACCTCCCTCTCGCATCCCCTTGTCTTCTCTCTCTCATCCCCCTCTCTCCACTCACACACACCCCCTCTCACATCCCCCTCTCCTCTCTCACATCTGCCTCTCCTCTCTCTCACATCCCCCTCTCCTCTCACATCCCCCTCACCTCTCACATCCCTCTCTCTCCTCTCTCACATCCCCCTCTCCTTTCTCACATCCGCCTCTCCTCTCTCTCACATCCCCCTCTCTTCTCTCTCACATCCCCCTCTCCTCTCTCTCACATCCCCCTCTCCTCTCACATCCCCCTCTCTCCTCTCTCACATCCCCCTCTCCTCTCTCACATCCGCCTCTCCTCTCTCTCACATCCCCATATCCTCTCTCTCACATCCCCCTCTCCTCTCACATCCCCCTCTCCTCTCTCACATCTGCCTCTCCTCTCTCTCACATCCCCCTCTCCTCTCTCTCACATCCCCCTCTCCTCTCTCTCACATCCCCCTCTCTCACATCCCCCTCTCCTCTCTCACATCCGCCTCTCCTCTCTCACATCCCCCTCTCCTCTCACATCCCGCTCTCCTCTCACATCCCCCTCTCCTCTCACATCCCCCTCTCCTCTCTCACATCCGCCTTTCCTCTCTCACATCCCCCTCTCCTCTCACATCCCCCTCTCCTCTGACATCCCCCTCTCCTCTGACATCCCCCTCTCCTCTCTCACATCCCCCTCTCCTCTCACATCCCCCTCTCCTCTCACATCCCCCTCTCCTCTCTCACATCCGCCTCTCCTCTCTCTCACATCCCCCTCTCCTCTCACATCCCCCTCTCCTCTCTCTCTCATCCCCCTCTCTCCTCTCGCACCCCCTCTCTTCTCTCTCTCATCCCCCTCTCTCCTCTCTCACACCCCCCTCTCACATCCCCCTCTCTTCTCTCTCTCATCCCCCTCTCTCCTCTCTCACACACCTCTCTCACATCCCCCTCTCCTCTCACATCTGCCTCTCCTCTCTCTCACACCCCCCTCTCCTCTCACATCCCCCTCTCCTCTCACATCCCCCTCTCTCCTCTCTCACATCCCCCTCTCCTCTCTCACATCCGCCTCTCCTCTCTCTCACATCCCCCTCTCCTCTCTCTCACATCCCCCTCTCTTCTCTCTCACATCCCCCTCTCTTCTCTCTCACATCCCCCTCTCACATCTCCCTCTCCTCTCTCTCACCTCCCCCTCTCCTCTCACATCCCCCTCTCCTCTCTCTCACATCCCCCTCTCCTCTCTCACATCCCCCTCTCCTCTCTCTCACATCCCCTCTCTTCTCTCTCACACCCCCTCTCTTCTCTCTCACATCCCCTCTCTTCTCTCTCACATCCCCCTCTTCTCTCTCTTTCACATCCCCCTCTCTTCTCTCTCACATCCCCCTCTCTTCTCTCTCACATCCCCCTCTTCTCTCTCTTTCACATTCCCCTATCCTCTCTCTCACATCCCCCTCTTCTCTCTCACATCCCCTTCTCTTCTCTCTCACACCCCGTCTCTTCTCTCTCACACCCCCTCTCTTCTCTCTCACATACCCCTCTTCCCTCTCACATCCCCCTCTTCTCTCTCTTTCACATCCCCCTCTTCCCTCTCACGTCCCCCTCTCTTCTCTCACATCTCCCTCTCCTCCCTCTCACACACCCCTCTCTTCTCTCTCACACCTCCCTCTCCATCTTTTCTCTCTTTCATCCCCCTCTTCCTCCTTTCTTTCTTACATCCCCTCTCCCTCCTTTCTCTCTCTTTCTTACATCCCCCTCGTCCCTCTCCCATCCCCCTCTCTTCTCTCACATCCCCCTCTCCTCCCTCTCACACACCCCTCTCTTCTCTCTCACACCTCCCTCTCCATCTTTTCTCGCTTACATCCCCTCTCCCTCCTTTCTCTCTCACATATACACATATACACATATACACATATATATATATATATATATATATATATATATATAAATAAAATGAACAGTAAGCGTTGTGAAATATATGCGTGCGTGTTGTCACACCGCTGTGTTGTATTGCGATCAAACTTGTGTATCAGGTGCTGGGAACCATTATAAATAAACAGACAATTCCCCTATTCCCCAAACATCCCCTAACCAGCTGTGATCAACACACAGGCATATGTTCCACAGGGGGCCGGGTGTGTGCGACACTCCCCCTCGCCCGCCTTTCTTAAAGTGGCAATCAGTCCTAGCTGGGGAGGATGCATGCATAGGGACTTGTTCTATAGAGTATCTTTCACTATCTGGCCTACGTACTGACATCAGGGTATTTATAGGGTATCATCGCATCCTGTGACTTATACATACACCCGGATATAACGCGCGCGGTGTGAGGGCGTCCTGTGACTTATACATACACCCGGATATACCGCACGCGGTGTGAGGGCGTCCTGTGACTTATACATACACCCCGGATAAACCGCGCGCGGTGTGAGGGCGTCCTGTGACTTATACATACGCCCGGATAAACCGCGCGCGGTGTGAGGGCGTCCTGTGACATACATACGCCCGGATAAACCGCGCGCGGTGTGAGGGCGTCCTGTGACATACATACGCCCCGGATAAACCGCGCGCGGTGTGAGGGCGTCCTGTGACATACATACGCCCGGATAAACCGTGCGCGGTGTGAGGGCATCCTGTGACATACATACGCCCGGATAAACCGCGCGCGGTGTGAGGGCGTCCTGTGACTTATACATACGCCCGGATAAACCGCGCGCGGTGTGAGGGCGTCCTGTGACTTATACATACACCCGGATAATCCGCGCGCGGTGTGAGGGCGTCCTGTGACTTATACATACGCCCCGGATAAACCGCGCGCGGTGTGAGGGCGTCCTGTGACTTATACATACGCCCGGATAATCCGCGCGCGGTGTGAGGGCGTCCTGTGACTTATACATACGCCCGGATAAACCGCGCGCGGTGTGAGGGCGTCCTGTGACTTATACATACGCCCGGATAAACCGTGCGCGGTGTGAGGGCGTCCTGTGACTTATACATACGCCCCGGATAAACCGCGCGCGGTGTGAGGGCGTCCTGTGACTTATACATACGCCCGGATAATCCGCGCGCGGTGTGAGGGCGTCCTGTGACTTATACATACGCCCCGGATAAACCGCGCGCGGTGTGAGGGCGTCCTGTGACTTATACATACGCCCCGGATAAACCGCGCGCGGTGTAAGGGCGTCCTGTGACTTATACATACGCCCGGATAAACCGCGTGCGGTGTGAGGGCGTCCTGTGACTTATACATACACCCGGATATACCGCACGCGGTGTGAGGGCGTCCTGTGACTTATACATACACCCGGATATACCGCACGCGGTGTGAGGGCGTCCTGTGACTTATACATACACCCCGGATAAACCGCGCGCGGTGTGAGGGCGTCCTGTGACTTATACATACGCCCGGATAAACCGCGCGCGGTGTGAGGGCGTCCTGTGACTTATACATACGCCCGGATAAACCGCGCGCGGTGTGAGGGCGTCCTGTGACTTATACATACACCCCGGATAAACCGCGCGTGGTGTGAGGGCGTCCTGTGACTTATACATACGCCCGGATAAACCGCGCGCAGTGTGAGGGAGTCCTGTGACTTACACATACGCCCGGGTAATCCGCGCGCGGTGTGAGGGCGTCCTGTGACTTATACATACGCCCGGATAAACCGCGCGCGGTTTGAGGGCGTCCTGTGACATACATATGCCCGGATAAACCGTGCGCGGTGTGAGGGCGTCCTGTGACTTATACATACGCCCGGATAATCCGCGCGCGGTGTGAGGGCGTCCTGTGACTTATACATAGGCCCCGGATAAACCGCGCGCGGTGTGAGGGCGTCCTGTGACTTATACATACGCCCCGGATAAACCGCGCGCGGTGTAAGGGCGTCCTGTGACTTATACATACGCCCGGATAAACCGCGCGCGGTGTGAGGGCGTCCTGTGACTTATACATACGCCCGGATAAACCGCGCGCGGTGTGAGGGCGTCCTGTGACTTATACATACGCCCGGATAAACCCCGCGCGGTGTGAGGGCGTCCTGTGACTTATACATACGCCCGGATAAACCGCGCGCGGTGTGAGGGCGTCCTGTGACTTATACATACGCCCGGATAAACCGCGCGCGCTGTGAGGGCGTCCTGTGACATACATACGCCCCGGATAAACCGCGCGCGGTGTGAGGGCGTCCTGTGACTTATACGTACGCCCGGATATACCGCGCGCGGTGTGAGGGCGTCCTGGGTCTTATACGTACGCCCGGATATTCCTCGTGGGAAGCTGGATGCTTCACTTTGCGTCAAATTCCTGATTGTTACAATTTATATGAAATCAGAATGAGCTATCCGTTCTCCTGTAAATCAATAGCTTGCTCAGGGCTATTTAATTCAGTTCTTGCACAGCATTGTGGGCAATGTAGTTCCTGGAATATGATTGGCTGGGCAGTTACTAGATACAATTGGTGCACTGCTAGAGAGAGGGCGGGTCTCAAGAGCCAGAGCCTGTCAGAAGGGGAAGGGGGTGTGACTTTGGAAATGCTGCCTACATTAGAAACATTAAAAATGTCTTTAAAACCTTATTTATTTATTTATTTTTAAACGCTACAAGTATGTCCAGGGCATATATTTATGATAAATACATGGTTACAAATACATAGTTACATTAAGTGAGCAGGGTATACATTATATACAGTACAAGACATTGCATGCACAGTTAGAGATAATATATATTATGGGCGTATGTAACACTTGCAGATAATATATATTATAGGCGTATGTAACAGTTATAGATAATATATATTATAGGCGTATGTAACAGTTACAGATAATATATATTATAGGCGTATGTAACAGTTACAGATAATATATATTATGGGCGTATGTAACAGTTACAGATAATATATATTATAGGCGTATGTAACACTTGCAGATAATATATATTATAGGCGTATGTAACAGTTATAGATAATATATATTATAGGCGTATGTAACAGTTACAGATAATATATATTATAGGCGTATGTAACAGTTACAGATAATATATATTATAGGCGTATGTAACAGTTACAGATAATATATGTTATAGGCGTATGTAACAGTTACAGACCAGATTAAAATGTGAGACCGCTTTAGTTATGAAAGAACTTAGCCTGGTGGCGGCTGTGAGAGTCTCCGTAGGTTGTTCCAGTTTTGGGGTGCACGGTAAGAGGAGGAACGGCCGGATACTTTGCTGAGCCTTGGGACCATGAACAGTCTTTTGGAGTCAGATCTCAGGTGATAAGTGCTGCATGTGGTAGGGGTGAGGAGCTTGTTCAGGTAGCTGGGTAGCTTGCCCAGAAAGTATTTGAAGGCGAGACAGGAAAGATGAACTTTGCGCCTAGACTCAAGTGATGACCAATCTAGTTCTCTGAGCATTTCGCAGTGATGTGTGTTGTAGTTGCATTGGAGGACAAAACGACAAATTGAATTGTAGAGGGTGTCAAGTTTGCTAAGGTGGGTTTGGGGAGCCGAGCCATATACTATGTCTCCATAGGTTATCATTGGCATTAGCATCTGCTGTGCGATGCGCTTTCTGACCAGCCGATTTAGGGACTATTTGTTCCTGTAATGGTAAGCTAAGTGCCTTAGAGGTAATAGGTCATATCGACATAGAAAAAGTAAGTGTAAAAAGAGAGATACATTTATTATAAAAAAGAATTGAAAATACAAAATAGAATGCGAAATAATAACAATTGGATGTTATGCTATCGGAGATTCCAACGGTGGTCCTCTGCAAAACCCCTACTTACACGACACAGGTAGGGTGCAGGCGATGGGTATGTTAGGAGAATATACTCTCTCATCCAAGGCAAAGCAGCAACAAAATTCCTCGTGGGGTGCCCCGTCTCAGACCAGCTGTTTGGGGGTAAGATGTTCCCCCCCCACCACCCCCGCAGGGAGCTGAAGAGAGACAGTGTCCACGCTTTGTTCTCCTGACTCCACCGGCTCTCCCCCCCGATTCTCGCGAGAGGATGGGAAGCCGGATTCCGGTATTCGGTGAGTCAGCTGGAGAAGTTAGTAAGTATCAATAGTTAGAGTAATATTATTTATACCGAGTATTAATAAGTATCAATAATGAGTATAACATTATTATATAACTAGTGTTCGTAAATACACAGTATTAGTGTAACATTATTATATAACTAGTGTTAGTAAATACACATTATTAGTGTAAAATTATTATGTAACTAGTATTAGTAAATACAAATTATTAGTGTAACATTATTATATAACTAGTGTTAGTAAATACACATTATTAGTGTAACATTATTATATAGCCAGTGTTAGTAAATACACATTATTAGTGTAACATTATTATATAACTACTATTAGTAAATACACATTATTAGTGTAACATTATTATATAACTACTATTAGTAAATACACATTATTAGTGTAACATTATTATATAACTACTATTAGTAAATACACATTATTAGTGTAACATTATTATATAACTACTATTAGTAAATACACATTATTAGTGTAACATTATTATATAACTAGTGTTAGTAAATACACATTATTAGTGTGATATTATTATATAACTAGTGTTAGTAAATACACATTATTAGTGTAACATTATTATATAACTAGTATTAGTAAATACACATTATTAGTGTAACATTATTATATAACTACTGTAAGTAAATACACATTATTAGTGTTACATTATTATATAACTACTATTAGTAAATACACATTATTAGTGTAACATTATTATATAACTACTATTAGTAAATACACATTATTAGTGTAACATTATTATATAGTCAGTGTTAGTAAATACACATTATTAGTGTAACATTATTATATAACTAGTGTCAGTAAATACACATTATTAGTGTGATATTATTATATATAACTAGTATTAGTAAATACACATTATTAGTGTAATATTATTCTATAACTAGTGTTAGTAAATACACATTATTAGTGTAATATTATATAACTAGTGTTAGTAAATACACATTATTACTGTAACTTTATTATATAACTAGTGTTAGTAAATACATATTATTAGTGTAACATTATTATATAACTAGTGTTAGTAAATACATATTATTAGTGTAATATTATTATATAACTAGTGTTAGTAAATACACATTATTAGTGTAACATTATTATATAACCAGTGTTCGTAAATACACATTATTAGTGTAACATTATTATATAACTAGTGTTAGTAAATACACATTATTAGTGTAACATTATTATATAACTAGTGTTAGTAAATACACATTATTAGTGTAACATTTTTATATAACTAGTGTTAGTAAATACACATTATTAGTGTAACATTATTATATAACTAGTGTTAGTAAATACACATTATTAGTGTAACATTATTATATAACTAGTGTTAGTAAAAACATATTATTAGTGTAACATTATTATATAACTAGTGTTAGTAAATACACATTATTAGTGTAACATTATTATATAACTAGTGTTAGTAAATACACATTATTAGTGTAACATTATTATATAACTAGTGTTAGTAAATACACATTATTAGTGTAACATTATTATATAACTAGTGTTAGTAAATACACATTATTAGTGTAATATTATATAACCAGTGTTAGTAAATACAGGTTAATAGTGTAATAACACCAATAACATTATTATATAACTAGTGTTAGTAAATACACATTATTAGTGTAACATTATTATATAACTAGTGTTAGTAAATACACATTATTAGTGTGATATTATTATATAACTAGTGTTAGTAAATACACATTATTAGTGTAACATTATTATATAAGTAGTGTTAGTAAATACACATTATTAGTGTAATATTATATAACTAGTGTTAGTAAATGCACATTATTAGTGTAACATTATTATATAACTAGTGTTAGTAAATACACATTATTAGTGTGATATTATTATATAACTAGCGTTAGTAAATACACATTATTAGTGTAACATTATTATATAACCAGTGTTAGTAAATACACATTATTAGTGTAACATTATTATATAACTAGTGTTAGTAAATATACATTATTAGTGTAACATTATTATATAACTAGTGTTAGTAAATACACGTTAATAGTGTAATAACACCAATAACATTATTATATAACTAGTGTTAGTAAATACACATTATTAGTGTAACATTATTATATAACTAGTGTTAGTAAATACACATTATTAGTGTAACATTATTATATAACTAGTGTTAGTAAATACACATTATTAGTGTAACATTATTATATAACTAGTGTTAGTAAATACACATTATTAGTGTAATATTATATAACCAGTGTTAGTAAATATACATTATTAGTGTAACATTATTATATAACTAGCGTTAGTAACTACACATTATTAGTGTGATATTATTATATAACTAGCGTTAGTAAATACACATTATTATTGTGATATTATTATATAACTAGTGTTAGTAAATACAAATTATTAGTGTAACATTATTATATAACTAGTGTTAGTAAATACACATTATTAGTGTGATATTATTATATAACTAGCGTTAGTAACTACACATTATTATTGTGACATTATTATATAACTAGTGTTAGTAAATACACATTATTAGTGTAACATTATTATATAACTAGTGTCAGTAAATATACATTATTAGTGTAACATTATTATATAACTAGTGTCAGTAAATACACATTATTAGTGTAACATTATTATATAACTAGTGTCAGTAAATACACATTATTAGTGTAACATTATTATATAACTAGTATTAGTAAATACACATTGTCATAATATCACAAGATATGTATTTTAATTAGTCCGTTGCTTCAGGGGTTAAAGTGGTTAGAGTTTGATTGTAAAAATACAAAGAGATGTCTTATGGCCTGTTAACCCGCTGGCCAGGCCTAGATTTAAGACTGATGGAATCTTGAGTTAAGAACATATGTTTTGCCAGAGATGGGAGTAAATTATGGTTCTCCTGACACTAACGTAAACAGGACACTGCTTAATGGGATTTCAAAGCATTCCTGGCGCAAAGGGGCGTGACTATCCCCAACCATCCAAAAGATATTAAATATGGAATCGTGGACTTCACAGCGATGCTGAAGTATAAGATGTTGATATCTGCAATCCTGGGAGGAAGTCGAACACAATGACGGCAGACATTTTACTCTCCCACACCCACAGTCACTCCTACCACCCATGGTGGCCAAGCACTGCCATCTACTGCACTTATTCCCTCACCTGCTGTCTCTGCAACTCTCCCATCATACCACTTAGATTGTAAGCTCTCCGGGGCAGGGATTTCCTTTCCTATTGTGTGATTTTGCTGCACTTATTGTATTATTATAATTCCCAATACTGTATTCTTTGTGAAGCGCTGAGTACACTTTTGGCGCTATATAAATAAAGATATACATACATGTGAGGTCAAGCTGGTAATGGGGAAGAGATATCCATTTGTCGCTCAAATTTAGGGACAAGACGGTCATATTTAATCTCGTTACGTCCATTATGAGCGCCGGAATCTATAGAGAAGACTGAGGTGTGTCCAGGTACTAGAGGAGGGAAGTTATGAGAGCGTTTATATACTGAGGCAAAACGTAAACATAATTTTGTAGAAGTTTTTTAATTCTGTCGTATAACCCTCAATCTCACGGTTGATTTACAGCAGGGGTGGGCTTATGTTGTTTCAATGGGGTGGGGGGGGGGGGGGGGAAATGGTAAGTAAGCCTTAGCAAGGTATTATGAAAATCAGATTTCAACAGTGGTGTGTTATGGACCAGACACGTGATTTCTCATATTTACTACGCCAGAGACCTCTCTGGGAGAAAATCTTGACATATGGTAAAGTAATGTGTAGGGATTTCTGTTTGTTTTATCATGTTATTTTAAGAAACTGTCCTGCACTTACTGTAATTGTATGTTTTTGTAATCTTTTTCTGTAACCTAAGCACTATATATATATATATATATATATATATATATATATATATATATATATCATTTAATAAGTGATGCTTTGGACTCTGAATGAACTGTTGCACGACCTGGAGAGAGTATTTATATTTTCGGACACACTTTGCAATAACAGATTTTTGTGTGTTAAGTGCATAGTTTTTTCTATAATAAAAAGGGACCTGAGACCCTGGCAGATATTAATTGTAGATCTTTTATTTGCATAATTTTTGAGTGGTGACAGCGGTGGTATATGTGGACGGATTGAGGGGAGATACTGTTCATTTGAGGGACCTTTCTAAAGGTGAAAAGTGGGCTAGCTAGAAAGCTGTGTATTAACCCTTGTCCCGTATGCAGGTCACACACAGGGCGCTAACACACAGGTGCTATTTATCATGAGATTTCCGTGCGCCAATTTTGTGCCAGCGGTTGGGAATATTTATTTATTTTATTTATAACATGTGTTACCAGGAAGTAATACAGTGAGAGTTACCGCTCGTTTTCACGTATGTCCTGGGCACAGAGTTATGGTGTCAAATACACGGTTACATTAAATGAACAGACGTTATACATTATATATAAAGACATTTCATGCACAGTTAGAGATAAAATATATTATAGGCGTATGTAACAGTTACAGGTAATATATATTATAGGCGTATGTAACAGTTATAGGCGTATGTAACAGTTACAGACCAGGTTAAAATGTGAGATAGCTTTAGCTATGAAAGAACTTAGCCTGGTAGCGGCTGTGAGAGTCTCCGGCAGACTGTTCCAGTTTTGGGGTGCACGGTAAGAGGAGGAGGAGCGGCCGGATATTTTGTTGAGCCTTGGGACTGGAAACAGTCCATTGGAGTCAGATCTCAGGTGATAGGAACAGCATGTGGTCGGGGTGAGGAGCTTGTTCAGAAAGTATTTGAAGGCAAGACAGGACATATGTATTTTACGCCTGGATTAAAGTGATGGCCAACCTAGTTGTTTGGACATTTCAGGTGATGTGTGTTACATAGTTACATAGTAGGAGGACATAGTTATATAGTTACATGGTTACAAAGTGGATGAGGTTGGAAAAAGACTTCCGTCCATCAAGTTCAGCCCATGCTAAATTTAGACGACAGATACTTTATCCTATATCTATACTTACTTATTGATCCACAGGAAGACAAACACAAAAACCCCAGTGTTATATTATCCAATGATATCTCATAAGGGGAAAAATAAATTCCTTCCTGACTCTAAGAATTGGCAATCGGATTAATCCCTGGATCAACATCCTTCCCATGTTTACTTATTTGGTATATCCCTGTATACCTTTCCTTTCAAAAAGATGTCCAACCTTTTTTTGAACAAATCTATTGTATCTGCCATCAGTCTCCATGGGGAATGAATCCCGCACTGTAACTGCCCTTACTGTAAAGATCCCTTTCCTTTGTTGCTGGTGAAATCTCCTTTTCTCCAACCTTCAGGGATGGCCCGAGTCCTTTGTAATGCCCTTGGGATGAATAGTTATTTTGAAAGCTCCTTGTATTCTCCCCGAATATATTTGTATATAGTTATCATATCCCCTCTTTGACGCCTCTTTTCTAATGTAAACCAATCTAATTTAGCTAGCCTCTCCTCATTAGTTAGATTGTCAATCCCCTTTAGTAATTTGGTGGCTATTTTCTGCACTCTCTCTAGTTCCATAATGTCTTTTCTTAGGATTGGTGCCCAAAATTGTACTCCATATTCAAGGTGTGGTCTTACTAATGCTTTATAAAAGGGCATAATTATGTTTACTTCCCTTCCATCCATTGCCCGTTTAATGCAAGATAAGATCCTGTTTGCCTTTGCAGCTACTGCATGACATTGGGCACTATTGCTAAGCCTGCTGTCTACAAGCACTCCTAAATCCTTCTCCATCAAGGATTCCCCCATATTTATCCCCATTTAATTTGTAGGTCGCCTGTTTATTCTTGTTTCCCAAATGCATACCCTTACATGTATCTGTATTAAACCTCATCTGCCATTTACCTGCCCACGTTTCCAGTCTCTCCAAGTCCTTCTGAAGAGAAATGACAACCTGCTCCGATTCTACTACCTTACACAATTTAGCGTCATCAGCAAAGATGGAGACTTTGCTCTCGATGCCAACCTCAAGGTCATTAATAAACCAATTAAAAAGCAGGGGTCCCAGTACCGATCCATGAGGTACTCCACTCCTGACTTTAGCCCAACCTGAAAAAGGTTCCATTTATGACAACACTCTGTTGTCTGTCCTTGCCAAAGTGGCATATCGAGTTGTAAAGGGTGTCTAGTTTGCCAAGGTGAATTTGGGTATGCGGTACCATGTACTACGTCCCCATTGTCTATAATTGGCATTAGCATCTGCTGTGCGATGCGCTTTCTGACCAGCGGGCTTAGGGAGGACTTGTTCCTATAAAGTACCCCTAGTTTGGCATACACATCCATCGGTACGGGGGGGCACGCGGATGCAGCGCATGTACTCGTGCACATGTTCCGCAGGCATCTGAAGTTATTAAGACCCTTGGTAGTGCCAGTTACTCTGTAGCTTGTCCACAAGGCGCCCCTGAACTGGTAACGCGCGTCCTCTGCTGGATTATGCCCGGCGTTACCTGTGTTCCCGTACATTTTCACGTAGAATTCCTCCACTCCCTTTATGATAAGGGCACCGTCTGTTATTCCTCATCCGTCGTATTGTTTTTCGTGCCACGATTGGGTCCTTCCCGATAACAAATCGCGTGATAAATTGCGTTTTAATCTCTAAGCTTTTGCCATCGTTGATAGCCTTCGTCCCCACATCGCCGCTACGTCCTCCTTACACCTTCAGTTATACGTTGGCGGGTTGTTGATGCTTTAAACGGATCGCTTATTAAATCATTCAATGGAATGGATCACTTTTATTGTTTCGTTTGCTGACGTGGATTACACATTGATAATCGCATGTATTCCTGGATTTAGCGCTGTGACTCTTTTCGTGTGTGTGTGTGTGCGACAAAAACACCTCCACCGTTAGCGTACAGCCAATAAAGAACATCGCTTGTGAGCACGTTCACGTGTCATAAGGGTTTCCGTTTAAAATGGATTGCAGGCAAAAGGCGACACATTGTGTGCTCATTGGCATGTCATTTCCCAGAATCCCTTGCTGCAGTGGGAGCGCTGTATGCTGGGGGATAATGGGTGAAAGGCAGGGGTTGCAGACATGTGAATGTGCTCACAGGTGATATTCTTTATTGACACACACACACACACACACAGATATATATATATATATATACATATATATATATAAACATACATATATATATATATACATACATATATATACATACATATATATATATATACATACATACATATACATACATATATATACACATATATACATACATATATACACATACATACACGAGTGTATATATATATATATATATACATACACACACACACACACAGTCTGATTATCTAAACACACGTGCATACAGTATACAGTATGTATTTGCACTGCGGGGGTTAATAGCCCAGGCGCTGATATTTTGCAATGGTCTGTCTCGGTTGTGGGTACAAACACAGCAGCTATTACCCCAAGGTGGCAATTAGGCAGCCCACCTCCCAGGCGCCTTTCATATGGGTGCACTGCCCAGATCGCTGGAGGATAAGAACAAGCCTTATATCCAAGGTCGCCGGGCGGGATCTGAGGTCAGCTCCGAATCAGCCTCCTTCAGGGTGGTCTCCCTGGCCAAGGGTTTAATTACTGGGTCTTAATTATGGACCCGCCAATCTGCGGTCAGGAGCTCACCCTACATTACATATAACACCAGGACTGTCTGATCCTGTCCCTGGTACAGTGCAGGATCCCCCTCTTACACACATCAGTTACCCCCATACACATTAATAGGATCCCCCCTCTTACACACATCAGTTACCCCCATACACATTAATAGGATCCCCCTCTTACACACATCAGTTACCCCATACACATTAATAGGATCACCCTCGTACACACATCAGTTACCCCCATACACATTAATAGGATCTCCCTCTTACACACATCAGTTACCCCCATACACATTAATAGGATCCCCCTCTTACACACATCATTTACCCCATACACATTAATAGGATCCCCCTCTTACACACATCAGTTACCCCCATAGACATTAATAGGATCCCCCTGTTACACACATCAGTGACCCCCATACACATTAATAGGCTCCTCCTCTTACACACATCAGTTACCCCCATACACTTTAATAGGATCCCCCTCTTACACACATCAACC
Organism: Ascaphus truei; assembly: GCF_040206685.1. NCBI lineage: Eukaryota > Metazoa > Chordata > Amphibia > Anura > Ascaphidae > Ascaphus > Ascaphus truei. The sequence goes on along the minus strand of NC_134505.1, from coordinate 6,150,515 downwards.
CCCATACACATTAATAGGATCCCCCTCTTACACACATCAGTTACCCCATACACATTAATATGATCCCCCTCTTACACACACCAGTTACCCCCATACACATTAATAGGATCCCACTCTTACACACATCAGTTACCCCCATACACATTAAAAGGATCCCCCTCTTACACACATCAGTTACCCCATACACATTAATAGGATCCCCCTCTTACACACATCAGTTACCCCCATACACATTAATATGATCCCCCTCTTACACACACCAGTTACCCCCATACACATTAATAGGATCCCACTCTTACACACATCAGTTACCCCCATACACATTAAAAGGATCCCCCTCTTACACACATCAGTTACCCCATACACATTAATAGGATCCCCCTCTTACACACATCAGTTACCCCCATACACATTAATAGGATCCCCCTCTTACACACATCAGTTACCCCTATACAAATTAATAGGATCCCCCTCTTACACACATCAGTTACCCCCATACACATTAATAGGATCTCCCTCTTACACACATCAGTTACCCCCATACACATTAATAGGATCCCCCTCTTACACACATCATTTACCCCATACACATTAATAGGATCCCCCTCTTACACACATCAGTTACCCCCATACACATTAATAGGATCCCCCTCTTACACATATCAGTTACCCCATACACATTAATAGGATCCCCCTCTTACACAGATCAGTTACCCCCATACACTTTAATAGGATCCATCTCTTACACACATCAGTTACCCCCATACACATTAATAGGATCCCCCTCTTACACACATCAGTTACCCCCATACACTTTAATAGGATCCCCCTCTTACACAGATCAGTTACCCCATACACATTAATAGGATCCCCCTCTTACACACGCCAGTTACCCCCATACACATTAATAGGATCCCCCTCTTACATACATCAGTTACCCCCATACACTTTAATAGGATCCCCCTCTTACACAGATCAGTTACCCCATACACATTAATAGGATCCCCCTCTTACACACATCAGTTACCCCCATACACATTAATAGGATCCCCTTCTTACACACATCAGTTACCCCCATACACTTTAATAGGATCCCCCTCTTACACACATCAGTTACCCCCATACACATTAATAGGATCCCACTCTTACACACATCAGTTACCCCCATACACATTAATAGGATCACCCTCTTACACAGATCAGTTACCCCCATACACTTTAATAGGATCCATCTCTTACACACATCAGTTACCCCCATACACATTAAAAGGATCCCCCTCTTACACACATCAGTTACCCCATACACATTAATAGGATCCCCCTCTTACACACATCAGTTACCCCATACACATTAATAGGATCCCCCTCTTACACACATCAGTTACCCCCATACACATTAATAGGATCCCCCTCTTACACACATCAGTTACCCCTATACAAATTAATAGGATCCCCCTCTTACACACATCAGTTACCCCCATACACATTAATAGGATCTCCCTCTTACACACATCAGTTACCCCCATACACATTAATAGGATCCCCCTCTTACACACATCATTTACCCCATACACATTAATAGGATCCCCCTCTTACACACATCAGTTACCCCCATACACATTAATAGGATCCCCCTCTTACACATATCAGTTACCCCATACACATTAATAGGATCCCCCTCTTACACATATCAGTTACCCCCATACACATTAATAGGATCCCCCTCTTACACACATCAGTTACCCCCATACACATTAATAGGATCCCCCTCTTACACATATCAGTTACCCCATACACATTAATAGGATCCCCCTCTTACACATATCAGTTACCCCCATACACATTAATAGGATCACCCTCTTACACAGATCAGTTACCCCCATACACTTTAATAGGATCCATCTCTTACACACATCAGTTACCCCCATACACATTAATAGGATCACCCTCTTACACACATCAGTTACCCCCATACACATTAATAGGATCACCCTCTTACACACATCAGTTACCCCCATACACTTTAATAGGATCCATCTCTTACACACATCAGTTACCCCCATACACATTAATAGGATCCCCCTCTTACACACATCAGTTACCCCCATACACTTTAATAGGATCCCCCTCTTACACAGATCAGTTACCCCATACACATTAATAGGATCCCCCTCTTACACACGCCAGTTACCCCCATACACATTAATAGGATCCCCCTCTTACATACATCAGTTACCCCCATACACTTTAATAGGATCCCCCTCTTACACAGATCAGTTACCCCATACACATTAATAGGATCCCCCTCTTACACACATCAGTTACCCCCATACACATTAATAGGATCCCCTTCTTACACACATCAGTTACCCCCATACACTTTAATAGGATCCCCCTCTTACACACATCAGTTACCCCCATACACATTAATAGGATCCCACTCTTACACACATCAGTTACCCCCATACACATTAATAGGATCACCCTCTTACACAGATCAGTTACCCCCATACACTTTAATAGGATCCATCTCTTACACACATCAGTTACCCCCATACACATTAATAGGATCCCCCTCTTACACACATCAGTTACCCCCATACACATTAATAGGATCCCCCTCTTACACACATCAGTTACCCCCATACACTTTAATAGGATCCCCCTCTTACACACATCAGTTACCCCCATACACATTAATAGGATCCCCTTCTTACACACATCAGTTACCCCCATACACATTAATAGGATCACCCTCTTACACAGATCAGTTACCCCCATACACTTTAATAGGATCCATCTCTTACACACATCAGTTACCCCCATACACATTAATAGGATCCCACTCTTACACACATCAGTTACCCCCATACACATTAATAGGATCACCCTCTTACACAGATCAGTTACCCCCATACACTTTAATAGGATCCATCTCTTACACACATCAGTTACCCCCATACACATTAATAGGATCCCCCTCTTACACACATCAGTTACCCCCATACACATTAATAGGATCCCCCTCTTACACACATCAGTTACCCCCATACACATTAATAGGATCCCCTTCTTACACACATCAGTTACCCCCATACACTTTAATAGGATCCCCCTCTTACACACATCAGTTACCCCCATACACATTAATAGGATCACCCTCTTACACACATGAGCCGCCCCCACACACGTGTAGTGGATCCCTCTCACACACATGAGCCGCCCCCACACACGTGTAGAGGATCCCTCTCATACACATGAGCCACCCCCGTACACGTGTAGTGGATTGGTGCCATTACACCATCACGCTGTAACATTTACAGAGCACAGCGGTCTCTCTTACAATAAATAACCTTATTAATTCCCTTGGCACCTTATAGTCCCCGTTGGGTTAACCCCTCACCTCCCCATGCCGTCCCTCTGATCCCCCCTGCGGGGCAATGGGCGGAATGATCTATTTGGATCCCTAGCAGACACCTTATGGAAATATCCGTGGGAGGTAACCGCTTATTAAGGTGGAATCTGAGTGCCCCCTGTAATAACAGGGACCGTACCCCAGTAACCAGCGGGACACAGATACAGTGACGTCTGCAGCTGAAATCTGTGGGGAACATGTTATACTGTCATCTGTCTGTGTAACTATCTATCTGTGTATCTATCTGTGTATCTATCTATCTGTGTATCTATCTATCTGTGTATCTATCTATCTGTGTATCTGTCTGTCTGTGTATCTGTCTGTCTGTGTATCTGTCTGTCTGTGTATCTATCTGTCTGTGTAACTATCTATCTGTGTATCTATCTGTCTGTGTATCTATCTGTCTGTGTATCTATCTGTCTGTGTATCTATCTGTCTGTGTATCTATCTGTCTGTGTATCTATCTGTCTGTGTATCTATCTGTCTGTGTATCTATCTGTCTGTGTATCTATCTGTCTGTGTATCTATCTGTCTGTGTATCTATCTGTCTGTGTATCTATCTGTCTGTGTATCTATCTGTCTGTGTATCTATCTGTCTGTGTATCTATCTGTCTGTGTGTCTATCTGTATCTGTGTATCTATCTGTCTGTGTATCTATCTGTATCTGTGTATCTATCTGTCTGTGTATCTATCTGTCTGTGTATCTATCTGTCTGTGTATCTATCTGTATCTGTGTATCTATCTGTCTGTGTATCTATCTGTCTGTGTATCTATCTGTCTGTGTATCTATCTGTCTGTGTATCTATCTGTCTGTGTATCTATCTGTATCTGTGTATCTATCTGTCTGTGTATCTGTGTATCTATCTGTCTGTGTATCTATCTGTATCTGTGTATCTATCTATGTGTATCTGTGTATCTATCTATCTGTGTATCTGTGTATCTATCTATCTGTGTATCTGTGTATCTATCTGTCTGTGTATCTGTGTATCTCTCTGTCTGTGTATCTATCTGTCTGTGTATCTATCTGTCTGTGTATCTATCTGTCTGTGTATCTATCTGTCTGTGTATCTATCTGTCTGTGTATCTATCTGTCTGTGTATCTATCTGTCTGTGTATCTATCTGTCTGTGTATCTATCTGTCTGTGTATCTATCTGTCTGTGTATCTATCTGTCTGTGTATCTATCTGTCTGTGTATCTATCTGTCTGTGTATCTATCTGTCTGTGTATCTATCTGTCTGTGTATCTATCTGTCTGTGTGTCTATCTGTCTGTGTGTCTATCTGTATCTGTGTATCTATCTGTCTGTGTATCTATCTGTATCTGTGTATCTATCTGTCTGTGTATCTATCTGTCTGTGTATCTATCTGTCTGTGTATCTATCTGTATCTGTGTATCTATCTGTATCTGTGTATCTATCTGTATCTGTGTATCTATCTGTCTGTGTATCTATCTGTCTGTGTATCTATCTGTCTGTGTATCTATCTGTCTGTGTATCTATCTGTCTGTGTATCTATCTGTCTGTGTATCTATCTGTCTGTGTATCTATCTGTCTGTGTATCTATCTGTCTGTGTATCTATCTATCTGTGTATCTATCTGTCTGTGTGGCTGTGTGTCTGTGTATCTATCTGGCTGTGTAACTATCTGTCTGTGTATCTATCTGTATCTGTGTAACTATCCGTCTGTGTGTCTCTCCGTCTGTGTGTCTCTCCGTCTGTGTGTCTCTCCGTCTGTGTGTCTCTCCGTCTGTGTGTCTCTCCGTCTGTGTGTAATAATAATATTCTATGAATCTCCCTCTATATGAGGTATCCATAGTAGATGTAGTAATAGGTTTTTTATCCCCAGGGGGATCAGGACTAGAAGGTGTTTTTTTGCCATTTTTTGAACCTTTATTCCAGGTCCTTTCAATTCCTTTGGCATAATCGTCCTGATCCCTTCTGAATTTTTGTAATTTAATTTCAATAACTTCTTTCTTAAAATTATCAATATTTTTTTGGATTTTTTGATCTCGCTCATTATAGTCCTTAATGTTTTCTAGAGATCCTAGTTCCAAACGCAAGTCTTCTATTTCCTTATCCAATTTTTTTAAGTGTTTTTCTTGTTGTGACATAATAATTTTTATTAGGTTAAAAGAACACTCGTCTTGTGCACTATTCCATTTTGATAAAAAATCCTCATCACTTAGGTCCATTGATGGATTTTTTTGGACCCTCAGTCCTCTAGGAATAATTTTATATTCCACATATTTTTTAAGGAACAGTAAATCTATCCACTTTTTTGTGTCTTTTATCATCGTGCGTTCTAATTTAATGCAGGTTGCATTAATCTGCTCTTGGTCCTCTTTAAAAGACAAATTGGCATCCTTAAAATATGTGTCTAGATTCAGATGTCTGTTGTTTCTATTTTGAAAAATATTTGAACTAGCCATCTGATCTACTATTTAGGTGTAAGAAGGTTTTAACTAAATATTCTAGGTGCAGCCTTGATAATAGAGATAGTGCATATAAAAGGAAACTTATCAAAATGTGGCGCTCTAAATTATCAGTTAATACACAGTGATACTGGTGCAAGTTATATCCAAAAATAAAAAAGTATATATATATATAAACAGTGATACTTATACAAATCAATGGTAAGATGCAGCTGTGACCCGGTAGAAGTTGCTCGGTCAATCCTCGTGATAGAAGTATGAAGAAATGTCCGGGAAGCGCAATATGTGAAAAGAAATACAATTCGTGATAGTGCAATATTGTTAAAATTAAAATCTGGATTTGATATCTTGGCTCAATAGTTAATACTCACAAACGTGAGAGGGTATAGGGCACATAAAGGTATCTTTTAATATGCTGCTCACTCGGTGGACAGGAGATGCAGAACTCAATGTTCCCCCAGATATGTGGACTCCCAAGCACCTTAATAGAAGATAAAACTGGACATAGTGCAGACCGTCTGAACAATTTATAATGGATAAGTGAAAAAGGGAGTTACACTCACATGGTATCAGTTAAAAACAAGCATTTAGATCTCTCTGGATCTCGTTGGCCAGATGGATGGTGTCTCCTCTTCCCCTCTCTCGTGGCGTGCGTTCCAGCGGTGCGTTCCACTCAACCGGAAGTGATGTCATCCGCTACGTCCACTTCCTGGGGTTTCGGCCGGCGCTGAAGAAAAACGTCACTCTACGCGTTTCACCACATAGGTTTCATCAGGAGTGACGTTTCAGTAGATAGGGGCGGTGTATATACCCTAATTCTGGGTCTCATTAGTCAGAAAACACCTGATACTACTTTAACTCATAGTATACATCTGTGGCTATAATGAGCTATACAAAAATGCTATCTCTCTATTGCACACATATGAAATTTATAAGTTAACTCATATATGTTGTGCAAATAACATTTTTGGTGTACAGTTCTTAAAAATACATATTATTTATACAATCATTTTAAAATACATCAGGTTTGTTAAAAATATATTTGGTTAAAAATATATATATACTATTTAATCTTCAGTGCAAATATTAACAATAAAAAATGTATAAACTTTCAATATAAAATACACTGCCTAAAAACACTTTAAAATAGTTAAAACAGGTATTGCAGAGAAATTATCTCTAAACTGGAGGTATATATGTGGAAAGTGCTGGGCAAGAGGCATATTTCTAAAAAATGGAAAGATAAAATATTAGTGCATTATAAAATCACAGAAAAGGTTTAAGATCAAATTCTAAATTCAAACCAGATGGAGATATAGTTTTTAGTTCGAACATCCAGAAGGATTCCCTTTTAATCAATGCTTTATTTCTGTTTCCTCCTCTCCAATGGGGCATAACTTGTTCGATTGCTTTAAATTTTAACCCCTTGGGGTCCGCATTATGTACCATCAAGAAGTGGTTTGGAACACTATGTGTGGTCATTTTTCGTTTAATATTTCCTATATGTTCCAAAATGCGTGTTTTTAGGGGTCTTATAGTTTTCCCTATATACTGTAGACCACAATCACATTCAATCAGATAAATAACGAAATTGGACCTACAGTTTAAATGCTGTTTTATACTATATACCTTTTTTGTGATGTTAGATTCAAAGGTATTAGTATTCTTGCAACTATAATGGCAGGCAGTGCAGAATTTGCAATCAAAGAACCCTTTCGGTGGTTGTAACCACGTTGGGTTTTTATTTACAGTAGGACTCCTCAAAGCACTAGGTGCTACAAATTTCTTTACATTCGGTGCTTTTCTGTATACCATTTGAACCTTGTTGGGCAGTGCAGTTCCTATAATGGGATCATTTCTCAATATAGACCAGTGACTGTTCAATATATCATTTATTTTGTGTGCATCCCTATTATACTGAGTAATAAAGGGTACCCTTAGCTTATCGTCTTCCCCACTTTTTTCTCTGGGGATCTGTGTGTCTATCCGTCTGTGTGTCTATCCGTCTGTGTGTCTCTCCGTCTGTGTGTCTCTCCGTCTGTGTGTCTCTCCGTCTGTGTGTCTCTCCGTCTGTGTGTCTCTCCGTCTGTGTGTCTCTCCGTCTGTGTGTCTCTCCGTCTGTGTGTCTCTCCGTCTGTGTGTCTCTCCGTCTGTGTGTCTATCCGTCTGTGTGTCTATCCGTCTGTGTGTCTCTCCGTCTGTGTGTCTATCCGTCTGTCGGCGTATCCGTCTGTCGGCGTATCCGTCTGTCGGCGTATCCGTCTGTCGGCGTATCCGTCTGTCGGCGTATCCGTCTGTCGGCGTATCCGTCTGTCGGCGTATCCGTCTGTCTGACTATCTGTCTGTCTGTCTGTCTATTTGTGGAGGAAGAGGGAATGAGAGAGAAGGAGGGGGGAAAGAAAATGAGAGGGAGGGGGATACAGAGAGAGGGAGAGAGAGAGAGGGAGAGGATAGTGGGAGAGAGAGAGAGGATAGGGGGAGAGAGAGAAGAGAGAGAAAATTAGTGAGAAGGGGAGAAGGGGGGGAGGATCCCCCCCTCAACCACCCCCGGATCCGTCTGCAGGGAGGATACCTCCTTCACCCTCCAGCCCCCCATCACCCACACCTTTAGGGGAATAGCTGACCGCATCCCACCGATGGAGCAAGATGTCAAGATTTTGCTACTGCTCGGCTGGGACATCCTGAGGGTGCACAAAATCCGCAAACAGCGCAACGGACCCTACAACGCCCCATTCGCCCAAAGACTCGACCTAGGATGGGTGATAGTGAGCAATGTATGCATTGGCAAAGGGCACAAACCAGACTACGTTCACGCCCGCAGAACAGATATAATGGAGCGTGGACACACATCCATCTTCAAACCGTGCCTTGACCATATCCAAGAGACAGGAAGGCCTAGCAAAGAAGAGAAACAAGGTCATACCCCTGAGAACCACAAAAACATTGTCACATCAGGGGAACGTGACAAAGGCCAAGGATGTTCAGCAGTCCAGACAACAAAAGGCAATGCGTCAACTTCACCAAGGGAAGAGAACAATCTCCTGAAGGTGATCGACAACTAGATCGTCCACGATAAGACGAACAAATCGGACAACTCCCCTTCCGCTCCATGCACCCAGCGGACACCCCCTAACCAAAGGGAAAGGAGTTGAGGGGTCGACACAATCAAATCAGTGGCACCATGGCCTACTGACCAGAATCCTGCAGACCATGCTACTAGATCAGTGTCTGCAGAGCATCTACAGAGCACGTTGTGGCTTACACGACCAAAGTTCCTAACGCAACCCGATGAAACACCATCAGCTGCAGCTGACGACTTTGAACTGGTAGATCCTGAAAAAGACACAGAGATACGACCTCAAGTATCCGTTTTGCTCACGAACATAGTACCCAGAAACATGTCCGGATTACATCGATTTCATCGCTTCTCAAGGTGGACAACCCTCCTGCGAGCAATGGCACATCTCAAACACATAGCCATTGCTTTCCGCCAAACGCTTGGGGGTGAAGTAGCCAGTTGTCCCGGCTGGCATCTCTGCCCATGTCGCATACCGTCGACGAAATCACAAAGGCAAAAAAAAAAAACAGACTGTTCTCCGACACGTTCAGAAAGAAACGTATGCCGAGGAGATCAGTTGCACAGACTTTAACGCAAAGGACAAGTACAAACGCCAGTGGAGGCAGATGCAGCGCCTCGCCAACACATTCTGGGAGCGCTGGAGGCGTGAGTATCTCGTTACACTCCAGGAACGCCACAAATGGCAAATCTGTCAAACAAGATATCCAAGAAGGAGACTGTCACGCACGACACCCTGCTAGCACGCAACCTGCATACGGGAGAAGGGTTAATACCGATGCTCGCAAGCGCACCCTACTTTTCACGTCCACAAAAGGTCCGTCAAATGGACAGTACCTCCGCTAAAGAATTCAGGATCAATACACAACCCGCAAGCTGCCCCACTCTTCACCCCCGCAAAGGTCCCTCAAATGAGTTGTAGCTCTCATCAAGCCGTCCCAATATACCACCGCCACGAACAGCACACAAGTGAGCACGTGACTTAGACATGCTACCAGGGTTAATACACAAGGCAACTCTAGCAACCCCCTTTCTCCTCTGCTAGGAACCAGCGAGTTAGTATTAACCCCTACCCAATTGCACATCATAACCATCCACTGCCACCACCTGAGGTTATGCAGATATGATAAAATGTCAATTAATATTTGCCAGGTCCCTGTTTATTATAGGAAAAACTAAGCACTTTAACACACCAAAATCAGTTGTAGTAACAAGTGTCCGAATTAGTAAGTTATTCTCGCCAGAGCGTGCACATTCAGAGCCCAAAGCATTACTTATTAAATGTTTTAATATATATATATACTAGCTGAGAGACCCGGCGTTGCCCGGGATGTAAATGCGTAATAGGTAGTATTATTTATAAATTGTGGAACAATAGGTGAGTATTTGTTGGAAAGGTTGGATAATAATATTGAAAAGAAAGATGGAATAAAATGTAATACGATGTTGTATAAAAATGGTTTATTGTAACCACACCACAGTACAATGTATATTTTGGTGACATAAGTGATGTAAAAATGTGAGGCGTGTGTCCTGCTAGGGTGTGAGGCGGCAGGTGTCGCGTGGGTTGTGAGTGCTGTCTGTGAGTGGGGGTCCTGCTAGGGTGTGAGGCGGTGGGTCAGTGATGTAGGTGCATAGGGGCTGGAGGCTTCAGGTGTGTGTGGCAGCAGGTATGTGTCGAGTGTGGCGGGTGTCTGTTGAGTGTCTGCAGCGGCTGTGAGGCGGTGGGTGAAAGGCAGAGGCGGGCGGAGTAAGGGCGGGTGAAAGGCAGAAGCGGGTGGGCGCGAAAGCAGAGGCGGGAAGGCGGGCAGGAAGGTGAAGGGCGGCGGGAAGGGGAGGAGGGGGTGGTGGAGGGGGTGTGGAGGGGAGGGGGGAGAAAAGGGGAGCGGAGGGGGGGGAAAAGGGGAGCGGAGGGGGGGGGAAAGGGGAGCGGAGGGGGGGGAAAGGGGAGCGGAGGGGGGGGAAAGGGGAGCGGAGGGGGGGGAAAGGGGAACGGAGGGGGGGAAAGGGGAGCGGAGGGGGGGGGAAAGGGGAGCGGAGGGGGGGGGGAAAGGGGAGCGGAGGGGGGTGGAAAGGGGAGTGGAGGGGGGTGGAAAAGGGGAGGGGGGGTGGAAAAGGGGAAGGGGGGTGGAAAAGGGGAGCGGAGGGGGGGTGGAAAAGGGGAGCGGAGGGGGGGTGGAAAAGGGGAGCGGAGGGGGCGTGGAAAAGGGGAGCGGAGGGGGGGTGGAAAAGGGGAGCGGAGGGGGGGTGGAAAAGGGGAGTGGAGGGGGGGTGGAAAAGGGGAGTGGAGGGGGGGTGGAAAAGGGGAGCGGAGGGGGGGAAAGGGGAGCGGAGGGGGGGGTGGAAAACGGGAGCGGAGGGGGGGAAGGGGAGCGGAGGGGGGAAGGGGAGCGGAGGGGGGGAAGGGGAGCGGAGGGGGGGTGGAGGGGGGGGAAAGGGGAGCGGAGGGGGGGGGAAAGGGGAGCGGAGGGGGGGGAAAGGGGAGCGGAGGGGGGGGAAAGGGGAGCGGAGGGGGGGGAAAGGGGAGCGGAGGGGGGGGGAAAGGGGAGCAGAGGGGGGGGAAAGGGGAGCGGAGGGGGGGGGAAAGAGGAGCAAAGGGGAGGGGGAAAGGGGAGCGGAGGGGGGGAACGGGAGCGGGGGGGAGAGGGGGGAAAGGGGAGCGGGAGGGAAAGGGGAGCGGGGGGAAAGGGGAGCGGGGGGAAAGGGGAGCGGGGGGGAAAGGGGAGCGGGGGGGATAGGGGAGTGGGGTGGGGGATAGGGGAGTGGGGTGGGGGATAGGGGAGTGGGGTGGGGGGGAAAGGGGAGTGGGGGGGGGAAGTGGGGGAAGGGGGAGTGGGGGGGTGGTAAAGGGGGGGAAAGGGGAGTGGGGGGGGTGGAGAGCAGGGGGTATATGTATTGTCATAATGTATGTATCCGCATGCCCCCCCCCCCCCGTCCGGGCGTCCGTTCCCCCGCTGGCTCCCCCTTCTTGGTTCCCCGATGGCTCGGGACTCGCTCTTCGCCCCCTGTGACTCGCTCCCCCGTTCCCCCTGACTCGCTCCCCCGTTCCCCGTTACTTGCTCCCCCATTCCCCGTGACTCGCTCTTCGCCCCCTATTCCCCGTGACTCGGTCTTCCCCCCTCCCCCCCCGGGCACCCGCTTGGTCCCGCGATGTGCCGTCCAGCTGATTGAGGCGCGTGCAGGCAGCGGCAGGAAGCGCCATGTGTGGGCCTGAGGCGCGAGGCTGCGTGCCTGAAACAGGTGAGTTACTGGGGCCATAAGCTGAGGCGGGAAGTGCAGTGGTGTGACTTACCTGGGCGGGAGGTGTGTGTGTGTTGTGTGTGTGGTGTGTGGTGTGTGGTGTGTGGTGTGTGGTGTGTGGTGTGTGGTGTGTGGTGTGTGGTGTGTGGTGTGTGGTGTGTGGTGTGTGGTGTGTGTGTGTGTGTGTGTGTGTGTGTGTGTGTGTGTGTGTGTGTGTGTGTGTGTGTGCGTCTCTCCTTTGGCCCATCACTCCGCCTCAGGCCAATGAGAGGTATGCGTGGGCGGGCGGGCCAAGGGAGCCATCTCATTGGCCTGAGGCGGAGTGACGGCCCAAAGGACCAATGTGATTGCCCCTAGACACAGGACAGACACAGGACAAACAGACACGCATACAACAGTTTGAGAAATATATAGATAGATATACAGTGCTTGGATTACAGAAAAGGTATTACAAACTAAACATACAGTTACAATATAAGGCAGAACAGCTTCTTAAAATAAAATCGATAAACAGAAAAGAAAATCTATACTTTACCAAATGACATAGAATTTTCCCCAGAGAGGTCACTGGTAAGAAACAATGAAATATCCCGTAACTGGTCTCAAATACTCCTCTGTGGACATCTGACGTTTAACAACCTGGCCCAGGCTTAAATACATTTTTTTCTCCAGGCCCCGGCAGGAGCCGACCCCTTCTACAGAATACTTTGGAAGCTGCTCTCTCTTGATTAAAACAATTGACACCTTGAGTGGGCCATCCACATGGACCTCCCCCCCCCACCCCAAGTAAGTTCCTTGGAAGTTCAGAGCAGCTCAAAGAAACAGTCCTGACCATTTCCAAACTCAGGGAAAAGGGAGACCAAAAAGCGCACCAGCACAAACGGAGCAGGAAGAAACCAGAACAAAAAAATGATTAAAAGGGCACTTTAATGTGGCAAAAGACCCATCCAATGCATTTCGAACGTCACAGCGTTCTTTTTCCTTGAAAAAGAACGCTGCGACGTTCGAAATGCATTGGATGGGTCTTTTGCCACATTAAAGTGCCCTTTTAATCATTTTTTTGTTCTGGTTTCTTCCTGCTCCGTTTGTGCTGGTGCGCTTTTTGGTCTCCCTTTTCCCTGTATTGCATTGAGTAGCTGCACAGCCTGCCTGCCTGCCCTACCAGGATGTGAGTATTTGCATATTTTTCAGGGGAACCTGCCAATGAGACATATGGTGAGTGGGTTGCACCACACACCACCTGTCTTCAGGAGGATAGTACCCATTATATGACACAATAGGTACTATATCAATTGTTAGTACCCTGGTACAGTGGTCTGGCTTATTATCATTTTGAGATATACCTGCATTTGAGCGCTTCAGCTAATTTTCCATTTCCAAACTCAGCATTTTGTATTTGGTTACAAGAAGGGTAGCTCATAAACCCCTCAAGCACCAGAGGGATTAAAAAATACCTCATGACATTATCATGACAGAGACGTTGTCTTGTTAATAAATAAACAGGTAGCATGGAACGAGTGGCCTATGGGCCCCATCATTACGACCATCCCAAGTGTGGATGAAAGGGTCTGCCAGGTCGAAGTAAGAGTTACCGAACAAGGAACTGCGAAAACCTTTGTCAGGCCTATTACAGAGACTATCCTTCTAATGTCTACATCGGACTCCAGCAAGTAAGGATCGGTCACCCGTTCTATGGACTCCTGGTACCGGCTGGCGCCACGTTGTTATGTGAACATGGACTTGATACATTGTTATTGTATTTTATATGTTCCACATGTATGCTAGATATAGTGGTATCTACTGATACAAGACGGGGAGTGTCCTGGAACAGGGTTGTATATTTTCTGTGTACTTTCTCCGCTCTCACACTGCCAGCTCTCCCCAGGGAAGTTGCATGTTTTTCCCTGCTCTGAAGCAGCCAGAGCTGTGTATATTGCAACATTATTTTTACAAATATTCCCTTTACACAAGCCACTAGTCAGTTGCCATGACAACCTCCCAATGCTCACAGTTTGAGATTGGTTTAGTCCTCTCCCCCTGCCCTTCTCTGTATATTGGTATGCCCCTTGGCGTGTCCCTGTCTAGGAAGGAAAGCACGCTCTCTCTTTCCATCAGCAGCCACAGTGAGTGAGACACACCTTCCACTGCTCCCTTAGAAAGGGATTCCTCTTTACCTTCCCCCCCATAACAAAGCACCTTCATCTCACAAGGCTAATTCTCCTCACAAGAGACATTTCCTACCACAATCTACATGCAAGTACTGTTATATTTCTGTTAACCCCACTCAATAAAGTTGAAGAAAATAGCAGGACTTTGTGTGTTTTAAAAAGGGGGCGAGTTCATGCTACATGGATCTTCTCGCATGTTGCAAGTGAGCCTGGATCCAGAATACTGCACATGCTGCTATGCAGTACGACACACTGCTGTATGCTGCTGTGCACTACTATATACTACTACATGCTGCTATAGTAGATAACACACAAATAATCACCTGGGATTATACAAAGCCCCCTATAATTGCACTCTAGATAGGTGACAAAACATAGTATATTGTCAAAGTATAGAAGGCCATTGAATTGCCTATTCCCTAATTAGGGTACACCGCAAAAGGTCACACTCAAATAAAAATAACAAATGCTTTAATAGAATGCTATAAAAACGATGAAACACTATAAAAATGCACAACAGTGCATGGGTAAAATCCCCAAATGTGTGGTGTCACGGTACAGAAAGTGTGAACAGCACTGACAAGCAACCGTGACTCCAAACACAAGCCGCGTGGACGCGGGGGAACGCGTGACGTCATTACGCCGACGTACACGCGGCTCATGTTTGGAGTCACGGTTGCTTCAGAGATTGTTCGGAGCTCCAGCTGCTACTACCAGTGCACGCAGGAGGTTACTTGTCAGGTCGTATACTGTCTCGCTGAGGTCTCTCCATGCCTTATCCAGCGGTGTCCCATATTCATGGTGAGATTTTGGTCGTGTACCACACATGTGTGTGGGACCTGGCAACCCCAGTACAGCTTCTGATTTAGTTGCCCCAGATACTACACGGGGCTTCAGCTGTTACTACCACTACACGCAGGAGACTACACATAAGACCGTCCATCGCCTCATTGAGCTTTTTTCACGCCCTACCCTGCGTGTGCCTTTATACTACTGTGATATTTTGGTTTTACCACACACGAGCGTGTGGGACTTTGCAGCCCTAGCATAGCTTCTGATTTATCTATAACTGTATGTTCTGAGCACAATTTGTTCACACTTTCTGTACCGTGACACCACACATTTGGGGATTTTATCCATGCACTGTTGTGCATTTTTATAGTGTTTCGTCGTTTTTATAGCATTCTATTAAAGCATTTGTTATTTTTATTTGAGTGTGACCTTTTGCGGTGTACCCTAATTAGGGAATAGGCAATTCAATGGCCTTCTATAAGTTGACAGTATACTATGTTTTGTCACCTATCTAGAGTGCAATTATAGGGGGCTTTGTATAATCCCAGGTGATTATTTGTGTGTTATCTATTGTGCTTTCTCCCTTGCACCAGGTAGACTATCCTCAGGTTTTTTTGTATGTTTGTCTGGTGTAGCGACGTGCCCCTTGTGTATATATACATGCTGCTATATCCTGCTATATACTACTACGTGCTGCTATATCCTGCTATATACTACTACTACGTGCTGCTATACACCACTACACATTCCTACATGCTGCTATATACTACTAAGATCTGCTATAGACTACTACACACTGCATGCTGCTATATACTACTACGTGCTTTTATACACTACTACTGTATGTGCTGCTATACACTGTATAGACTACTACGTGCTGCTATACACTACTATATGGTGCTATGTACTACTATACACTACTACATCACTTATCCCCATACACATTAATAGGATCACCCTCTTTCACACATCAGTTACCCCCATACACATTAATAGGATCCCCGTCTTACACACATCAGTTACCCCCATACACTTTAATAGGATCCCCCTCTTACATACATCAGTTACCCCTATACACATTAATAGGATCCCCCTCTTACATACATCTGTTACCCCCATACACATTAATAGGATCTCCCTCTTACACACATCAGTTACCCCCATACACATTAATAGGATCCCCCTCTTACATACATCAGTTACCCCCATACACATTAATAGGATCCCCCTCTTACATACATCAGTTACCCCCATACACATTAATAGGATCACCCTCTTACACACATCAGTTACCCCCATACACATTAATAGGATCCCCGTCTTACACACATCAGTTACCCCCATACACTTTAATAGGATCCCCCTCTTACATACATCAGTTACCCCTATACACATTAATAGGATCCCCCTCTTACATACATCAGTTACCCCCATACACATTAATAGGATCTCCCTCTTACACACATCAGTTACCCCCATACACACTAATAGGATCCCCCTCTTACATACATCAGTTACCCCCATAAACATTAATAGGATCCCCCTCTTACATACATCAGTTACTCCCATACACATTAATAGGATCCCCCTCTTACATACATCAGTTACCCCCATACACACTAATAGGATCCCCCTCTTACACACATCAGTTACCCCCATACACATAAATAGGATCACCCTCTTACACACATCAGTTACCCCCATACACATTAATAAGATCCCCCTCTTACATACATCAGTTACCCCCATACACATTAATAGGATCACCCTCTTACACACATCAGTTACCCCCATACACATTAATAGGATCCCCCTCTTACACACATCAGTAACCCCCATACACTTTAATAGGATCCCCCTCTTACACACATCAGTTACCCCCATACACATTAATAGGATCACCCTCTTACACACATCAGTTACCCCCATACACATTAATAGGATCCCCCTCTTACACACATCAGTTACCCCCATACACATTAATAGGATCACCCTCTTACACACATCAGTTACCCCCATACACATTAATAGGATCCCCCTCTTTCACACATCAGTTACCCCATACCCTTAATAGGATCCCCCCTCTTACACACACCAGTTACCTCCATACACATTAATAGGATCCCCCTCTTACACACATTAGTTACCCCCATACACATTAATAGGATCCCCCACTTACACACATCAGTTACCCCCATAGACTTTAATAGGATCCCCCTCTTACACACATCAGTTACCCCCATACACATTAATAGGATCCCCCTCTTACACCCATCAGTTACCCCCATACACATTAATAGGATCCCCCACTTACACACATCAGTTACCTCCATACACATTAATAGGATCTCCCTCTTACACACATCAGTTACCCCCATACACACTAATAGGATCCCCCTCTTACATACATCAGTTACCCCCATACACATTAATAGGATCACCCTCTTACACACATCAGTTACCCCCATACACATTAATAGGATCCCCCTCTTTCACACATCAGTTACCCCATACCCTTAATAGGATCACCCTCTTACACACACCAGTTACCTCCATACACTGTAATAGGATCACCATCTTACACACATCCCTTTGTGGTGCCTGACACACAGAGCCTATTATTTCCCCCCCCACGCTCAGGTGCTTCCTGTTTATGAATCTTACCAAATCCATCACTTTCCCCCTTTGATGTTCACATTCAATAAAGCAATTTATTTGTCCACTTTGCTGCCACTCTGGGGCCAATGCCCTGCGTATAGGGTCAGGGTGTCTGAGATCAGTTTAGGGGATTTTTAACCTACTATTTACAAGTGTCAAGGAAAATTGAGGTCTATTTAAAGCCTGTAATGACCTTGGGTTAATTATTCGACCTTTAAAAGCCTGTGGCAGGTGGGATTGCAGACATGTGCAGGTTGTAGGATCAATGTTAACCCTTTAACCGGGCCGGAGACCTAAAAGGAGACCTTATACACAAAAGTCTTGCTACGAAACAGCAACGCTTCATATCTTAAAAATTAATCCCATAGAAAGTAACGCGTCCGTATAGGGTTAATGTGTCAAGGGACTTGTAGGTCAGCTTGTTGTTTGAGGGAGTTATAGGGAGCGGTTATATGGGGTAATAGGAGGAGTTATAGGGAGGGGGTATATGGGCTTATAGGAGGAATTATAGGGAGGGGGTATATGGGGTAATAGGAGGAGTTATAGGGAAGGGTTATATAGGGTAATAGGAGGAGTTATAGGGAGCGGTTATATGGGGTAATAGGAGGAGTTGTAGGGAGCGGGTATATGGGGTAATAGGAGGAGTTGTAGGGAGCGGGTATATGGGTTAATAGGAAGAGTTGTAGGGAGGGGTTATATGGGGTAATAGGAGGAGTTATAGGGAGGAGAGAGAGAGAGAACAGTGACAGAAGGAGAGAGAGAAAGGGGGGACAGTGACAGGAGGAGACAGACAGACAGTGACAGGAAGAGAGAGATGGGTAGAGAAAGTGGAGAGAATGAGACGGATAAAGGGGGGAATAGAGAGGGGGAGAGAGAGAAAGAGAAAGGAAAATAGAGGGGAAGAGAGAGAGAAAGGAAGAGAGAGGGAGGAGAGAAAGGAAAAGAGAGGGGGAGAGAGAAAGAGGGAGAAAAGGGGATAAAGGGGGGAGAGAGAGAGAGGGGGGATTTTCACACACACACAGGAAATGATTTCCATGCCTCGGTGGGATGATATAATGAGCTGGGGATCCCACATGCCTCTTGTCTCGTGGCTCGCTAACAAATTGAGCCAATTAGGGGCGATTAGTTAAGAATTCACATGTGGTGCAGTCAGCGTTAGTGAGCTAGGCCCGAAGCCTGCTCTCAATTACATCCATTTACACTGACGGGCCCATTCGTCTTTGCTGCTCATGTCGTCCCCTCCCCCTCCGCTGACACATACTTGGCTGGGAATCAGACAGAGATGGGGGGCTCGGGGTGGGAGTGCCACGGCCGTGCATGGTATATAACAGGAGAGGTGCCATGGTTGGACGTCTGGCAGCCATCTTGGGGACACAAGAGGGCCAGCAGTGGTGCAGGATTGTTAGGGCCCCGGGGACTGTTAGTAAAACCTAGAACATTTTCATTGTAAAAACATCAACGTTAACAGGTACTTCACAGAGACAAGGGATCGTCATAGTAACCACAAACTTCTCCCAACTGGGGATCCCCACGTTGAAACACGAATGGGCATAGAGTATGAGGCGTTTGGGCAAAAGACGGGCGAATTCTTTGGGGCCAGATTTGGATCGGCGGCGGATCTCGATTCGCGGAAATTTTTTCAAATTAATATTACCAATACGCCCCGTGGATTCCGCCACCCGTGGATTGACTCTTTGGTTTAAGAATCCACGGATTCGGATTCTACAAATCCGTCCATGGGGGGTGGCTGGTGCAGCGCCTCCACCCGTGAGGATCCGGTATACCTCCAATAAACGCAATCACAAGAAGTATGGACAACCTATTTACTATGGTCCCACAGTACTGCATACACAGAATACAGCGAACGTCCCCCCAAAGTACTGAGGGTGCCCTGGGCACCTGAAACCCATGTTTGTCCAAACTGTCCCACCCAGAAATATGTGAGGGCAGCGCTACCCTCCCGGTGTGGTGTTGGTGTTGTTTGGTGATGGTACCTTCCTGGCTTACTCAAGTAAAATGGGATTTGTAGACAGGCTGCCACCAGGGGCCTCCGGCACAATCCCCTTCTCATAGTTACATAGTAGATGAGGTTGAAAAATGACGTACGTCCATCAAGTTCAACCTATGCTAAATTTAGACAACAGATACAGGGGGTGTAATATTCATGCATGTGCTGTATGTTAATGCTTATACATTATATACCTATTAAGGAGGACGTGTTAACAAAAGAGACACCAAAAGTACGATGGGAGAGGTAAGAGGAGATCCAGGATAGAGCTTTGTTACGAATACCAAGAGTATGGAGAATGTGAAGGAGAAGAGGGTGGTTCACGTGTCAAATGCTGCAGAGAGGTCGAGTAATGTAAGCAGAGTGTAATGACCTCTGTCTTTGGCAGCATGGAGGTCATTAGTTATTTTAGTGAGGGCTATTTCAGTGGAGTGAGCAGTGTGGAAGTCAGATTGTAGAGGGTCTAGAAGAGAATAGGAGGTGAGAAAATGGAGCAAGCGAGAGAATAAAAGACGTTCAAGGAGTTTGGAGGCAAAAGTTAGGAGGGAGACAGGTCGATAGTTAGAAAGACCGGTAGGGTCAAGCTTGCTGTTTTTGAGTAATGGTATGACTGTTGCATGTTTGATGGAGGAGGGAAAGGTTCCAGAGTAGAGGCAGGAGTTACAAATGTGTGTGAGCGTAGGGATTATAGTAGGAGCAAGAGATTTTAGGAGATGGAAGGAAATGGGGTCAGAGGGCAGGTGGTAGAGGGTGAGAAGCGGAGATCAGCAACGATACATCCTCCTCTGTGACAGCGGAAAAGAGTCAAGGAAGGCAGGAGGAGAGTTAGGAAGCAGTGTAGGATGGGAGGAGGATATAGAGGGGATGTTCTGACTTATGGATTTCACCTTTTCCTTAAAATAGTCAGCAAAGTCCTCAGGTTAGATGGAGGAAGAAAAACAGGTAACAGACGGTGGTCTGAGTAGGGAGTCAAAGACAGAGAAGAGTCGGCGTGGGTTAGATTTGTGTGTGTTGATTAGTGACGAAAATTAGGTTTGTTTAGCCTGAGGGCAGAGTTGAAACAAGACAGCATACATTTGAAGTGAAGGAAGTCTGCGAGAGTGAGAGATTTCCTCCAGAGGCGTTCAGAGGAACGAGTGGAGGAACGCAGCATGCAGTGTGTTGGAATCTAGCCAGGGTCTGAAATGAAGGGAAGATGGAGGTGGAGAAGGGGAGCAGCGAGAGAGAGAGAATGAGAAGAGTTGATGGCCAGAGAGAGGAAAGAAGGAAATGGAGAAATCAGAGAAATCAGAGAGAGATAAGTTTTTAGTGAAAACCAGGTCTAGGTAGTGGCCATCCTTGTGGGTGCTGGCTGCAGTCCACTGTTGAAGGCCAAAGGAAGAGGTTAGAGAGAGAAAACGGGAGGCCCAAGGGAGAGAGGGGTCATCAATGTGGCAATTGAAGTCCCTAAGGAGAAGAACAGGGGAGCCTGAGGAGAGAAAGAAAGAGAGCCAGGATTCAAAGTGAGAGAGAAAGGCAGAGGGGGGATGAGTAGAGGAAGGTGGGCGATAGATGACCACCACATGGACAGGGAGAGGCGAGAAGATCTGGACAGTGTGAGCCTCAAAGGAGGGAAAAGCAAGAAAGGGAGGAATAGGAAGGGTTCAGTAACGGCAGAGAGAGGAGAGCAGGAGCCCCACGCCTCCAACCCTGCCATCAGGGCGCGGAGTGTGGGAGACGGAAAGGCCACCGTAGGAGAGGGCAGCTTCCAGAGCAGAGTCAGACTGAGTGAGCCAGGTCTCAGTTATAGCAAAGAGAAGCAGGGAGTGAGAGAGAAAGAAGTCATGCACAGGAGAAAGGGAGAGAGGAGGGAGGGTGGCAGGGGGCGGGAGAGAGGAGGGAGGGTGGCAGGAGAAAGGGAGAGAGGAGGGAGGGTGGCAGGGGATGGGTATGAGGTTGGTTGGGTTGACACCAGAAGGAGTAGAAGTTGTATGTAGGAGGCGAGGATGAGAGCATTCAGTATCCAGGGGCAATAGATTTTGTGTTGTCCACTTATTCCACTCCTGTTGAACTCCACACTGTATGCCACTTAAAAAGGGCCACATTAAAGATGGGCTTCGTTACATGTAGGCTGCTCCTGAGAAGATGGCTGTTCCCCCAGCCAGTCTCTAGCCATATAGGTCTAAGGCCCCGGGTTCCAGTCACTGCACGCGCGTTGGAGCGCCTGGCGGCGCGTACACCCGTTTCTGCAGCGATCCTTGAACTTCTGATTGCTCGCCACGTGGAGGGGGGGGGGCCATGACGTCACGTGGCTGGTTCGCTCTCATTGGCTGAACCGATGCCGTCGCAGGTGTTAGCAGTTGAAATTACTAAACATATACACAGCAGATGGGGAGTTGCAGAGACAAGATTCAAAGAGGTTTGAATCGGTGTATCTATCTGTCTGTCTGTACACTTTGCCCCTAGGAGAGACTGACCCCGTAACCATGTCACTGCCATTAGTACACTTTGCCCCTAGGAGGGACTGACCCCTTAACCATGTCACTGCCATTAGTACACTTTGCCCCTAGTAGGGACTGACCCCTTGACCATGTCACTGCCATTAGTACACTTTGCCCCTAGGAGGGACTGACCCCTTAACCATGTCACTGCCATTAGTACACTTTGCCCCTAGTAGGGACTGACCCATTGACCATGTTACTGCCATTAGTACACTTTGCCCCTAGGAGGGACTGACCCCTTAACCATGTCACTGCCATTAGTACACTTTGCCCCTAGGACTGACCCCTTAACCATGTCACTGCCATTAGTACACTTTGCCCCTAGTAGGGACTGACCCCTTGACCATGTCACTGCCATTAGTACACTTTGCCCCTAGGAGGGACTGACCCCTTAACCATGTCACTGCCATTAGTACACTTTGCCCCTAGTAGGGACTGACCCATTGACCATGTCACTGCCATTAGTACACTTTGCCCCTAGGAGGGACTGACCCCTTAACCATGTCACTGCCATTAGTACACTTTGCCCCTAGGAGGGACTGACCCCTTAACCATGTCACTGCCATTAGTACACTTTGCCCCTAGGACTGACCCCTTAACCATGTCACTGCCATTAGTACACTTTGCCCCTAGGAGGGACTGACCCCTTAACCATGTCACTGCCATTAGTACACTTTGCTCCTAGGAGAGACTGACCCCATAACCACGTCACTGCCATTAGTACACTTTGCCCCTAGGAGGGACTGACCCCTTAACCATGTCACTGCCATTAATACACTTTGCCCCTAGGAGGGACTGACCCCTTAACCATGTCACTGCCATCAGTACACTTTGTCCCTAGGAGAGACTGACCCCTTAACCATGTCACTGCCATTAGTACACTTTGCCCCTAGGAGGGACTGACCCCTTAACCATGTCACTGCCATCAGTACACTTTGCACCTAGGAGAGACTGACCCCTTAACCATGTCACTGCCATCAGTACACTTTGCCCCTAGGAGGGACTGACCCCGTAACCATGTCACTGCCATTAGTACACTTTGCCCCTAGGAGGGACTGACCCCGTAACCATGTCACTGCCATTAGTACACTTTGCCCCTAGGAGGGACTGACCCCTTAACCATGTCACTGCCATTAGTACACTTTGCACCTAGGAGAGACTGACCCCTTAACCATGTCACTGCCATTAGTACACTTTGCACCTAGGAGAGACTGACCCCTTAACCATGTCACTGCCATTAGTACACTTTGCACCTAGGAGAGACTGACCCCTTAACCATGTCACTGCCATTAGTACACTTTGCCCCTAGGAGAGACTGACCCCTTAACCATGTCACTGCCATTAGTACACTTTGCCCCTAGGAGGGACTGACCCCTTAACCATGTCACTGCCATCAGTACACTTTGCACCTAGGAGAGACTGACCCCTTAACCATGTCACTGCCATTAGTACACTTTGCCCCTAGGAGGGACTGACCCTGTAACCATGTCACTGCCATTAGTACACTTTGTCCCTAGGAGGGACTGACCCCGTAACCATGTCACTGCCATTAGTACACTTTGCCCCTAGGAGGGACTGACCCCTTAACCATGTCACTGCCATTAGTACACTTTGCCCCTAGGAGAGACTGATCCCTTAACCATGTCACTGCCATTAGTACACTTTGCCCCTAGGAGAGACTGACCCCTTAACCATGTCACTGCCATTAGTACACTTTGCCCCTAGGAGGGACTGACCCCTTAACCATGTCACTGCCATTAGTACACTTTGCCCCTAGGAGGGACTGACCCCGTAACCATGTCACTGCCATTAGTACACTTTGCCCCTAGGAGGGACTGACCCCTTAACCATGTCACTGCCATTAGTACACTTTGCCCCTAGGAGGGACTGACCCCTTAACCATGTCACTGCCATTAGTACACTTTGCCCCTAGTAGGGACTGACCCATTGACCATGTCACTGCCATTAGTACACTTTGCCCCTAGGACTGACCCCTTAACCATGTCACTGCCATTAGTACACTTTGCCCCTAGGAGGGACTGACCCCTTAACCATGTCACTGCCATTAGTACACTTTGCCCCTAGGAGAGACTGACCCCTTAACCATGTCACTGCCATTAGTACACTTTGCCCCTAGGAGGGACTGACCCCTTAACCATGTCACTGCCATTAGTACACTTTGCACCTAGGAGAGACTGACCCCTTAACCATGTCACTGCCATTAGTACACTTTGCACCTAGGAGAGACTGACCCCTTAACCATGTCACTGCCATTAGTACACTTTGCCCCTAGGAGGGACTGACCCCTTAACCATGTCACTGCCATTAGTACACTTTGCCCCTAGGAGGGACTGACCCCTTAACCATGTTACTGCCATTAGTACACTTTGCCCCTAGGAGGGACTGACCCCGTAACCATGTCACTGCCATTAGTACACTTTGCCCCTAGGAGGGACTGACCCTGTAACCATGTCACTGCCATTAGTACACTTTGCCCCTAGGAGGAACTGACCCCTTAACCATGTCACTGCCATTATTACACTTTGCCCCTAGGAGGGACTGACCCCTTAACCATGTCACTGCCATTAGTACACTTTGCCCCTAGTAGGGACTGACCCATTGACCATGTCACTGCCATTAGTACACTTTGCCCCTAGGACTGACCCCTTAACCATGTCACTGCCATTAGTACACTTTGCCCCTAGGAGGGACTGACCCCTTAACCATGTCACTGCCATTAGTACACTTTGCCCCTAGGAGAGACTGATCCCCTTAACCCTGTCACTGCCATTAGTACACTTTGCCCCTAGGAGGGACTGACCCCGTAACCATGTCACTGCCATTAGTACACTTTGCCCCTAGGAGGGACTGACCCCGTAACCATGTCACTGCCATTAGTACACTTTGCCCCTAGGAGGGACTGACCCCGTAACCATGTCACTGCCATTAGTACACTTTGCCCCTAGGAGAGACTGACCCCTTAACCATGTCACTGCCATTAGTACACTTTGCCCCTAGGAGAGACTGACCCCTTAACCATGTCACTGCCATTAGTACACTTTGCCCCTAGGAGGGACTGACCCCGTAACCATGTCACTGCCATTAGTACACTTTGCCCCTAGGAGAGACTGACCCCTTAACCATGTCACTGCCATTAGTACATTCTGCCCCTAGGAGAGACTGACCCCTTAACCATGTCACTGCCATTAGTACACTCTGCCCCTAGTAGGGACTGACCCCTTAACCATGTCACTGCCATTAGTACACTCTGCCCCTAGTAAGGACTGACCCCTTGACCATGTCACTGATTGGGATCACTAAAGAACAGCAGCAGAATTAGGTTTATTAATAGGATTTTGTTTCTGCTCTCGGTGGAGAGACCCGATGCTCCTTTCCCGCCTCCCTTGCCGCGCCCGGTGTGCTCTGGCACCCCAGGAGTTATGAACCCTTTCCGGATTCTCCTCCTGAGGCGGGGCCGCCTGCCCTACATACCCCCTCCAACGCGGGCTCTGTGCCGCCGGAGCTGGCCCGGTCGGCGGAGAGAACATTCCTGCCTGTGATGTGAGCTCGGCGGTGAAGCCGGATCGGCGGTGAAGCCGGATCGGCGGCATTCCTGCCGGAGTGGGAAAAATCCCCGGGGGCGTGAGGCTCACCTGTCCCGAGACAGATCCTCGGGGCGCACGGGGGCAGGAAGAACAGGTGTGGCGGAGCCCTGGGAAGAGCAGTGACAGGCGGCTGTTTGTCACCACAGCCAGTGTCTCAACGCAATGCCCTCCCCACCTACTCCACTCCCCCACTCCAACTGGGGGGTGGGGGGAGAGGAGGGAGAAGGGGAGAGGGGAAGGGGGCAGTTAGTCAGGATAAATATTATTTCTCGGTCACAGTCCCCTCTCCTCTCTCTGTGTCACTGTCCCGTCTCCTCTCTCTGTCACTGTCCCCTCTCTCTGTCACTGTCCCCTCTCTGTGTCACTGTCACTGTCCCCGCTCTCTGTCACTCTCCCCTCTCTGTGTCACTGTCACTGTCCCCGCTCTGTCACTGTCCCCTCTCTCTCTGTCACTGTCCCCTCTCTCTCTGTCACTGTCCCCTCTCTCTGTCACTGTCCCCTCTCTCTCTGTCACTGTCCCCTCTCCTCTCTCTGTCCCCTCCTCTCTCTGTCCCCTCCTCTCTCTCTGTCACTGTCACTGTCCCCTCTCCTCTCTCTGTCACTGTCACTGTCCCCTCTCCTCTCTCTGTCACTGTCACTGTCCCCTCTCCTCTCTCTGTCACTGTCACTGTCCCCTCTCCTCTCTCACTGTCACTGTCCCCTCTCCTCTCTCTGTCACTGTCACTGTCCCCTCTCCTCTCTCTGTCACTGTCACTGTCCCCTCTCTACTGTATGTCACTGTCCCCTCTCTCTGTCACTGTCCCCTCTCCTCTCTCTGTCACTGTCCCCTCTCCTCTCTCTGTCACTGTCCCCTCTCCTCTCTCGGTCACTGTCCCCTCTCCTCTCTCGGTCACTGTACCCTCTCCTCTCTCGGTCACTGTCCCCTCTCCTCTCTCGGTCACTGTCCCCTCTCTCTCCCTGTCAATGTCCCCTCTCTTTCCCTGTCACTGTCCCCTCTCTCTCTCCGTCACTGTCCCCTCTCTCTCCCTGTCACTGTCCCCTCTCCCTGTCACTGTCCCCTCTCCCTGTCACTGTCCCCTCTCCCTGTCACTGTCCCCTCTCCCTGTCACTGTCCCCTCTCCCTGTCACTGTCCCCTCTCTCTCTGTAACTTATATGGAGTAATAGGAGGAGTTATAGGGAGGGGTTATATGGGGTAACAGGAGGAGTTATATGGAGGGGTTATAGGGAGTGGTTATATGGGGTAATAGGAGGAGTTATAGGGAGCGGTTATATGGGGTAATAGGAGGAGTTACAGGGAGCGGTTATATGGGGTAATAGGAGGAGTTATAGGGAGATGTTATATGGGGTAATAGAAGGAGTTATATGGGGTAATAGGAGGAGTTAAAAGGAGCGGTTATATGGGGTATAAGTAGGAGTTATAGGGAGAGGTTATATGGGGTAATAGGAGGAGTTATAGGGAGAGGTGATATGGGGTAATAGTAGGAGTTATAGGGAGAGGTGATATGGGGTAATAGGAGACGTTATATAATAGAGAGTGGTTATAGGGAGAGGTTATAGATACTAAAACACCTTTGAAACACTATTTGCATATTTGTCTAATCAGCAGATTTTAAAATTCTTAACAGCTCCACCTACTGACCAATTTCTCACTTTGCTCCAAAGTGGGACTGACCCTATAACCCATTAAACACGTCCCTGTCATTAGGTCACTTTGCCCCTACATGAGACTGTCCCTTTAACCCATTAAACACATCCCTGTCATTAGGTCACTTTGCCCCTACGTGGGACTGACCCTATAACCCATTAAACACGTCCCTGTCATTAGGTCACTTTGCCCCTACGTGGGACTGACCCTTTAACCCATTAAACATGTCCCTGTCATTAGGTCACTTTGCCCCTACGTGGGACTGACCCTTTATCCCATTAAACACGTCCCTGCCATTAGGTCACTTTGCCCCTACGTGGGACTGACCCTTTAACCCATTAAACGCGTCCCTGTCATTAGGTCACTTTGCCCCTACGTGGGACTGTCCCTTTAACCAATTAAACACGTCCCTGTCATTAGGTCACTTTGCCCCTACGTGGGACTGACCCTTTAACCCATTAAACACGTCCCTGTCATTAGGTCACTTTGCCCCTACGTGGGACTGAACCTTTAACCCATTAAACACGTCCCTGTCATTCGGTCACTTTGCACCTACGTGGGACTGACCTCATACTTAATTTGCGCTTGTATAATCCTACAATATTATTTGCCAAAATCAACGTACACTAACGGAAATCTAATTACTCGCACCCCACGCTTTCCAATCCACCTTCTCCTTCGCTCCGCCAATATAAACTGCTGCAGGAAATTACATATGGGGTCAGAAATCACAGGATCAAACCCAAATTCTTCTTTTCTCCATTTATTCCTATAAAGATTTCCCTATACATGTTATCCCACGCCCCCTCCCCCCGAATAACTCCAAGTCTGCCTGTATCAGAGAGGATTCTGGGACTGCCTGGTCCTCTCCCAGATTCCTCTGCTTCTCTCGCTCTCTCCGTCCCATGTGGAGAGAGGGAGCGGCTCAATGAGTAAAGACACTGACTGGCACTGAGTGTGAAGCAGGAGAAGGAGCGGCCCAGTGAGTAAAGACACTGACTGGCACTGAGTGTGAAGCAGGAGAAGGAGCGGCCCAGTGAGTGAAGACACTGACTGGCACTGAGTGTCAAGCAGGAGAAGGAGCGGCCCAGTGAGTGAAGACACTGACTGGCACTGAGTGTGAAGCAGGAGAGGGAGCGGCTCAGTGAGTAAAGACACTGACTGGCACTGAGTGTGAAGCAGGAGAAGGAGCGGCTCAGTGAGTAAAGACACTGACTGGCACTGAGTGTGAAGCAGGAGAAGGAGCGGCTCAGTGAGTAAAGACACTGACTGGCGCTGAGTGTGAAGCAGGCGAAGTAGCGGCTCAGTGAGTAAAGACACTGACTGGCACTGAGTGTGAAGCAGGAGAGGGAGCGGCTCAGTGAGTAAAGACACTGACTGGCACTGAGTGTGAAGCAGGAGAGGGAGCGGCTCAGTGAGTAAAGACACTGACTGGCACTGAGTGTGAAGCAGGAGAGGGAGCGGCTCAGTGAGTAAAGACACTGACTGGCACTGAGTGTGAAGCAGGAGAGGGAGCGGCTCAGCGAGTAAAGACACTTACTGGCAGTGAGTGTGAAGCAGGAGAGGGAGCGGCTCAGTGAGTAACGATACTGACTGGGACTGAGTGTGAAGCAGTGGAAGGAGCGGCTCAGTGAGTAAAGACACTGACTGGCACTGAGTGTGAAGCAGGGGAAGGAGCGGCTCAGTGAGTAAAGACACTGACTGGCACTGAGTGTGAAGCAGGAGAGGGAGCGGCTCATTGAGTAAAGACACTGACTGGCACTGAGTGTGAAGCAGGAGAAGGAGCGGCTCAGTGAGTAAAGACACTGACTGGTACTGAGTGTGAAGCAGGAGAAGGAGCGGCTCAGTGAGTAAAGACACTGACTGGCAGTGAGTGTGAAGCAGGAGAAGGAGCGGCTCAGTGAGTAAAGACACTTACTGGCAGTGAGTGTGAAGCAGGAGAGGGAGCGGCTCAGTGAGTAAAGACATTGACTGGCACTGAGTGGGAAGCAGGAGAGGGAGCGGCTCAGTGAGTAAAGACATTAACTGGCAGTGAGTGTGAAGCAGGAGAGGGAGCGGCTCAGTGAGTAAAGACACTGACTGGCACTGAGTGTGAAGCAGGAGAAGGAGCGGCTCAGTGAGTAAAGACACTGACTGGCACTGAGTGGGAAGCAGGAGAGGGAGCGACTCAGTGAGTAAAGACACTGACTGGCACTGAGTGTGAAGCAGGCGAAGGAGCGGCTCAGTGAGTAAAGACACTGACTGGCACGAAGTGTGAAGCAGGCGAAGGAGCGGCTCAGTGAGTAAAGTCACTGACTGGCACTGAGTGTGAAGCAGGAGAAGGAGCGGCTCAGTGAGTAAAGACACTGACTGGCGCTGAGTGTGAAGCAGGCGAAGTAGCGGCTCAGTGAGTAAAGACACTGACTGGCACTGAGTGTGAAGCAGGAGAGGGAGCGGCTCAGTGAGTAAAGACACTGACTGGCACTGAGTGTGAAGCAGGAGAGGGAGCGGCTCAGTGAGTAAAGACACTGACTGGCACTGAGTGTGAAGCAGGAGAGGGAGCGGCTCAGTGAGTAAAGACACTGACTGGCACTGAGTGTGAAGCAGGAGAGGGAGCGGCTCAGCGAGTAAAGACACTTACTGGCAGTGAGTGTGAAGCAGGAGAGGGAGCGGCTCAGTGAGTAACGATACTGACTGGGACTGAGTGTGAAGCAGTGGAAGGAGCGGCTCAGTGAGTAAAGACACTGACTGGCACTGAGTGTGAAGCAGGGGAAGGAGCGGCTCAGTGAGTAAAGACACTGACTGGCACTGAGTGTGAAGCAGGAGAGGGAGCGGCTCATTGAGTAAAGACACTGACTGGCACTGAGTGTGAAGCAGGAGAAGGAGCGGCTCAGTGAGTAAAGACACTGACTGGCAGTGAGTGTGAAGCAGGAGAAGGAGCGGCTCAGTGAGTAAAGACACTTACTGGCAGTGAGTGTGAAGCAGGAGAGGGAGCGGCTCAGTGAGTAAAGACATTGACTGGCACTGAGTGGGAAGCAGGAGAGGGAGCGGCTCAGTGAGTAAAGACATTGACTGGCAGTGAGTGTGAAGCAGGAGAGGGAGCGGCTCAGTGAGTAAAGACACTGACTGGCACTGAGTGTGAAGCAGGAGAAGGAGCGGCTCAGTGAGTAAAGACACTGACTGGCACTGAGTGGGAAGCAGGAGAGGGAGCGACTCAGTGAGTAAAGACACTGACTGGCACTGAGTGTGAAGCAGGCGAAGGAGCGGCTCAGTGAGTAAAGACACTGACTGGCACGAAGTGTGAAGCAGGCGAAGGAGCGGCTCAGTGAGTAAAGTCACTGACTGGCACTGAGTGTGAAGCAGGAGAAGGAGCGGCTCAGTGAGTAAAGACACTGACTGGCGCTGAGTGTGAAGCAGGCGAAGTAGCGGCTCAGTGAGTAAAGACACTGACTGGCACTGAGTGTGAAGCAGGAGAGGGAGCGGCTCAGTGAGTAAAGACACTGACTGGCACTGAGTGTGAAGCAGGAGAGGGAGCGGCTCATTGAGTAAAGACACTGACTGGCACTGAGTGTGAAGCAGGAGAAGGAGCGGCTCAGTGAGTAAAGACACTGACTGGCACTGAGTGTGAAGCAGGAGAAGGAGCGGCTCAGTGAGTAAAGACACTGACTGGCAGTGAGTGTGAAGCAGGAGAAGGAGCGGCTCAGTGAGTAAAGACACTTACTGGCAGTGAGTGTGAAGCAGGAGAGGGAGCGGCTCAGTGAGTAAAGACATTGACTGGCACTGAGTGGGAAGCAGGAGAGGGAGCGGCTCAGTGAGTAAAGACATTGACTGGCAGTGAGTGTGAAACAGGAGAGGGAGCGGCTCAGTGAGTAAAGACACTGACTGGCACTGAGTGTGAAGCAGGAGAAGGAGCGGCTCAGTGAGTAAAGACACTGACTGGCACTGAGTGGGAAGCAGGAGAGGGAGCGACTCAGTGAGTAAAGACACTGACTGGCACTGAGTGTGAAGCAGGCGAAGGAGCGGCTCAGTGAGTAAAGACACTGACTGGCACGAAGTGTGAAGCAGGCGAAGGAGCGGCTCAGTGAGTAAAGTCACTGACTGGCACTGAGTGTGAAGCAGGAGAAGGAGCGGCTCAGTGAGTAAAGACACTGACTGGCGCTGAGTGTGAAGCAGGCGAAGTAGCGGCTCAGTGAGTAAAGACACTGACTGGCACTGAGTGTGAAGCAGGAGAGGGAGCGGCTCAGTGAGTAAAGACACTGACTGGCACTGAGTGTGAAGCAGGAGAGGGAGCGGCTCAGTGAGTAAAGACACTGACTGGCACTGAGTGTGAAGCAGGAGAGGGAGCGGCTCAGCGAGTAAAGACACTTACTGGCAGTGAGTGTGAAGCAGGAGAGGGAGCGGCTCAGTGAGTAACGATACTGACTGGGACTGAGTGTGAAGCAGTGGAAGGAGCGGCTCAGTGAGTAAAGACACTGACTGGCACTGAGTGTGAAGCAGGGGAAGGAGCGGCTCAGTGAGTAAAGACACTGACTGGCACTGAGTGTGAAGCAGGAGAGGGAGAGGCTCATTGAGTAAAGACACTGACTGGCACTCAGTGTGAAGCAGGAGAAGGAGCGGCTCAGTGAGTAAAGACACTGACTGGCAGTGAGTGTGAAGCAGGAGAAGGAGCGGCTCAGTGAGTAAAGACACTTACTGGCAGTGAGTGTGAAGCAGGAGAGGGAGCGGCTCAGTGAGTAAAGACATTGACTGGCACTGAGTGGGAAGCAGGAGAGGGAGCGGCTCAGTGAGTAAAGACATTGACTGGCAGTGAGTGTGAAGCAGGAGAGGGAGCGGCTCAGTGAGTAAAGACACTGACTGGCACTGAGTGTGAAGCAGGAGAAGGAGCGGCTCAGTGAGTAAAGACACTGACTGGCACTGAGTGGGAAGCAGGAGAGGGAGCGACTCAGTGAGTAAAGACACTGACTGGCACTGAGTGTGAAGCAGGCGAAGGAGCGGCTCAGTGAGTAAAGACACTGACTGGCACGAAGTGTGAAGCAGGCGAAGGAGCGGCTCAGTGAGTAAAGTCACTGACTGGCACTGAGTGTGAAGCAGGCGAAGGAGCGGCTCAGTGAGTAAAGACACTGACTGGCGCTGAGTGTGAAGCAGGCAAAGTAGCGGCTCAGTGAGTAAAGACACTGACTGGCACTGAGTGTGAAGCAGGAGAGGGAGCGGCTCAGTGAGTAAAGACACTGACTGGCACTGAGTGTGAAGCAGGAGAGGGAGCGGCTCAGTGAGTAAAGACACTGACTGGCACTGAGTGTGAAGCAGGAGAGGGAGCGGCTCAGCGAGTAAAGACACTTACTGGCAGTGAGTGTGAAGCAGGAGAGGGAGCGGCTCAGTGAGTAACGATACTGACTGGCACTGAGTGTGAAGCAGTGGAAGGAGCAGCTCAGTGAGTAAAGACACTGACTGGCACTGAGTGTGAAGCAGGGGAAGGAGCGGCTCAGTGAGTAAAGACACTGACTGGCACTGAGTGTGAAGCAGGAGAGGGAGCGGCTCAGTGAGTAAAGACATTGACTGGCACTGAGTGGGAAGCAGGAGAGGGAGCGGCTCAGTGAGTAAAGACATTGACTGGCAGTGAGTGTGAAGCAGGAGAGGGAGCGGCTCAGTGAGTAAAGACACTGACTGGCACTGAGTGGGAAGCAGGAGAGGGAGCGACTCAGTGAGTAAAGACACTGACTGGCACTGAGTGTGAAGCAGGCGAAGGAGCAGCTCAGTGAGTAAAGACACTGACTGGCACGAAGTGTGAAGCAGGCGAAGGAGCGGCTCAGTGAGTAAAGTCACTGACTGGCACTGAGTGTGAAGCAGGAGAAGGAGCGGCTCAGTGAGTAAAGACACTGACTGGCACTGAGTGTGAAGCAGGCGAAGGAGCGGCTCAGTGAGTAAAGACACTGACTGGCACTGAGTGTGAAGCAGGAGAAGGAGCGGCTCAGTGAGTAAAGACACTGACTGGCACCGAGTGTGAAGCAGGCGAAGGAGCGGCTCAGTGAGTAAAGACACCGACTGGCACTGAGTGTGAAGCAGGAGAGGGAGCGGCTCAGTGAGTAAAGACACTGACTGGCACTGAGTGTGAAGCAGGCGAAGGAGCGGCTCAGTGAGTAAAGACACTGACTGGCAGTGAGTGTGCAGCAGGAGAAGGAGCGGCTCAGTGAGTAAAGACACTGACTGGCACTGAGTGTGAAGCAGGAGAAGGAGCGGCTCAGTGAGTAAAGACACTGACTGGCACTGAGTGTGAAGCAGGGGAAGGAGCGGCTCAGTGAGTAAAGACACTTACTGATGCTGAGTTTGAAGCAAAAGAGGGAGCGGCTCAGTGAGTAAAGATACTGACTGGCAGTGAGTGTGCAGCAGGAGAAGGAGCGGCTCAGTGAGTAAAGACACTGATTGGCACTGAGTGTGAAGCAGGAGAAGGAGCAGCTCAGTGAGTAAAGACACTGACTGGCACTGAGTGTGAAGCAGGAGAAGGAGCGGCTCAGTGAGTAAAGACGCTGACTGGCACTGAGTGTGAAGCAGGAGAGGGAGCGGCTCAGTGAGTAAAGACACTGACTGGCACTGAGTGTGAAGCAGGAGAAGGAGCGGCTCAGTGAGTAAAGACACTGACTGGCACTGAGTGTGAAGCAGGAGAAGGAGCGGCTCAGTGAGTAAAGACACTGACTGGCACTGAGTGTGAAGCAGGCGAAGGAGCGGCTCAGTGAGTAAAGACACTGACTGGCAGTGAGTGTGCAGCAGGAGAAGGAGCGGCTCAGTGAGTAAAGACACTGACTGGCACTGAGTGTGAAGCAGGAGAAGGAGCGGCTCAGTGAGTAAAGACACTGACTGGCACTGAGTGTGAAGCAGGGGAAGGAGCGGCTCAGTGAGTAAAGACACTTACTGATGCTGAGTTTGAAGCAGGAGAGGGAGCGGCTCAGTGAGTAAAGATACTGACTGGCAGTGAGTGTGCAGCAGGAGAAGGAGCAGCTCAGTGAGTAAAGACACTGACTGGCACTGAGTGTGAAGCAGGAGAGGGAGCGGCTCAGTGAGTAAAGACACTGACTGGCACTGAGTGTGAAGCAGGAGAGGGAGCGGCTCAGTGAGTAAAGACACTGACTGGCACTGAGTGTGAAGCAGGAGAGGGAGCGGCTCAGTGAGTAAAGACACTGACTGGCACTGAGTGTGAAGCAGGAGAGGGAGCGGCTCAGTGAGTAAAGACACTGACTGGCACTGAGTGTGAAGCAGGAGAGGGAGCGGCTCAGCGAGTAAAGACACTTACTGGCAGTGAGTGTGAAGCAGGAGAGGGAGCGGCTCAGTGAGTAACGATACTGACTGGGACTGAGTGTGAAGCAGTGGAAGGAGCGGCTCAGTGAGTAAAGACACTGACTGGCACTGAGTGTGAAGCAGGGGAAGGAGCGGCTCAGTGAGTAAAGACACTGACTGGCACTGAGTGTGAAGCAGGAGAGGGAGCGGCTCATTGAGTAAAGACACTGACTGGCACTGAGTGTGAAGCAGGAGAAGGAGCGGCTCAGTGAGTAAAGACACTGACTGGCAGTGAGTGTGAAGCAGGAGAAGGAGCGGCTCAGTGAGTAAAGACACTTACTGGCAGTGAGTGTGAAGCAGGAGAGGGAGCGGCTCAGTGAGTAAAGACATTGACTGGCACTGAGTGGGAAGCAGGAGAGGGAGCGGCTCAGTGAGTAAAGACATTGACTGGCAGTGAGTGTGAAGCAGGAGAGGGAGCGGCTCAGTGAGTAAAGACACTGACTGGCACTGAGTGGGAAGCAGGAGAGGGAGCGACTCAGTGAGTAAAGACACTGACTGGCACTGAGTGTGAAGCAGGCGAAGGAGCGGCTCAGTGAGTAAAGACACTGACTGGCACGAAGTGTGAAGCAGGCGAAGGAGCGGCTCAGTGAGTAAAGTCACTGACTGGCACTGAGTGTGAAGCAGGAGAAGGAGCGGCTCAGTGAGTAAAGACACTGACTGGCACTGAGTGTGAAGCAGGCGAAGGAGCGGCTCAGTGAGTAAAGACACTGACTGGCACTGAGTGTGAAGCAGGAGAAGGAGCGGCTCAGTGAGTAAAGACACTGACTGGCACCGAGTGTGAAGCAGGCGAAGGAGCGGCTCAGTGAGTAAAGACACCGACTGGCACTGAGTGTGAAGCAGGAGAGGGAGCGGCTCAGTGAGTAAAGACACTGACTGGCACTGAGTGTGAAGCAGGCGAAGGAGCGGCTCAGTGAGTAAAGACACTGACTGGCAGTGAGTGTGCAGCAGGAGAAGGAGCGGCTCAGTGAGTAAAGACACTGACTGGCACTGAGTGTGAAGCAGGCGAAGGAGCGGCTCAGTGAGTAAAGACACTGACTGGCACTGAGTGTGAAGCAGGGGAAGGAGCGGCTCAGTGAGTAAAGACACTTACTGATGCTGAGTTTGAAGCAGGAGAGGGAGCGGCTCAGTGAGTAAAGATACTGACTGGCAGTGAGTGTGCAGCAGGAGAAGGAGCGGCTCAGTGAGTAAAGACACTGATTGGCACTGAGTGTGAAGCAGGAGAAGGAGCAGCTCAGTGAGTAAAGACACTGACTGGCACTGAGTGTGAAGCAGGAGAAAGAGCGGCTCAGTGAGTAAAGACACTGACTGGCACTGAGTGGGAAGCAGGAGAGGGAGCGACTCAGTGAGTAAAGACACTGACTGGCACTGAGTGTGAAGCAGGCGAAGGAGCGGCTCAGTGAGTAAAGACACTGACTGGCACGAAGTGTGAAGCAGGCGAAGGAGCGGCTCAGTGAGTAAAGTCACTGACTGGCACTGAGTGTGAAGCAGGAGAAGGAGCGGCTCAGTGAGTAAAGACACTGACTGGCACTGAGTGTGAAGCAGGCGAAGGAGCGGCTCAGTGAGTAAAGACACTGACTGGCACTGAGTGTGAAGCAGGAGAAGGAGCGGCTCAGTGAGTAAAGACACTGACTGGCACCGAGTGTGAAGCAGGCGAAGGAGCGGCTCAGTGAGTAAAGACACCGACTGGCACTGAGTGTGAAGCAGGAGAGGGAGCGGCTCAGTGAGTAAAGACACTGACTGGCACTGAGTGTGAAGCAGGCGAAGGAGCGGCTCAGTGAGTAAAGACACTGACTGGCAGTGAGTGTGCAGCAGGAGAAGGAGCGGCTCAGTGAGTAAAGACACTGACTGGCACTGAGTGTGAAGCAGGCGAAGGAGCGGCTCAGTGAGTAAAGACACTGACTGGCACTGAGTGTGAAGCAGGGGAAGGAGCGGCTCAGTGAGTAAAGACACTTACTGATGCTGAGTTTGAAGCAGGAGAGGGAGCGGCTCAGTGAGTAAAGATACTGACTGGCAGTGAGTGTGCAGCAGGAGAAGGAGCGGCTCAGTGAGTAAAGACACTGATTGGCACTGAGTGTGAAGCAGGAGAAGGAGCAGCTCAGTGAGTAAAGACACTGACTGGCACTGAGTGTGAAGCAGGAGAAAGAGCGGCTCAGTGAGTAAAGACGCTGACTGGCACTGAGTGTGAAGCAGGAGAGGGAGCGGCTCAGTGAGTAAAGACACTGACTGGCACTGAGTGTGAAGCAGGAGAAGGAGCGGCTCAGTGAGTAAAGACACTGACTGGCACTGAGTGTGAAGCAGGAGAAGGAGCGGCTCAGTGAGTAAAGACACTGACTGGCACTGAGTGTGAAGCAGGAGAAGGAGCGGCTCAGTGAGTAAAGACACTGACTGGCACCGAGTGTGAAGCAGGCGAAGGAGCGGCTCAGTGAGTAAAGACACTGACTGGCACTGAGTGTGAAGCAGGAGAAGGAGCGGCTCAGTGAGTAAAGACACCGACTGGCACTGCGTTTGGAGTAGGGGAGCCTGGTTCAGTTCCCGGTGTCGGCTCCTTGTGACCTTGGGCAAGTCACTTTATCTCCCTGTGCCTCAGGCATCACAAATATAGATTGTGCCCTTATTAAAGGGTGGCATCATATGTTCAGGGAATGACCCTATTAAAGTTTATAAGGTGTCCTCAAGTGACAGTCAGCACCAGCCGGCGTTTCCCGCTAATGGGGACGGGCTGAACGAGGCTGTGTGTTTATTAATAATAATTAGGGTATGGATGTTTATACAACACGCCGCATGTCCCATGCTTGTGTCTCTGGGGTATGACATTCTCCCGGAAAGGGTTTATTCCTCGTCTAGAGTCTTCCACCCCAAAATATTAACCCCTCTATGCCGGGAAAACTGTTTGTTATCTATTTGCCTATCTGTCTGTCCATCTATCTACATTTCCCCCACCCTCTGGGAGGTCCCCCTGTTACCAGGTGTATGGTGCATGCTACCTGTTACCAGGTGTATGGTGTATGGTGCATGCTACCTGTTACCAGGTGTATGGTGCATGCTACCTGTTACCAGGTGTATGGTGTATGGTGCATGCTACCTGTTACCAGGTGTATGGTGCATGCTACCTGTTACCAGGTGTATGGTGTATGGTGCATGCTACCTGTTACCAGGTGTATGGTGCATGCTACCTGTTACCAGGTGTATGGTGTATGGTGCATGCTACCTGTAACCAGGTGTATGGTGCATGCTACCTGTTACCAGGTGTATGGTGTGTATGGTGCATGCTACCTGTTACCAGGTGTATGGTGCATGCTACCTGTTACCAGGTGTATGGTGTGTATGGTGCATGCTACCTGTTACCAGGTGTATGGTGTGTAGGGTGCGTAGGGTGTGTAGGGTGTGTAGGGTGTGTAGGGTGTGTAGGGTGTGTAGGGTGTGTAGGGTGTGTAGGGTGTGTAGGGTGTGTATGGTGTATGGTGCATGCTACCTGTTACCAGGTGTATGGTGCATGCTACCTGTTACCAGGTGTATGGTGCATCTACCTGTTGGCTCACAGAATGCCGAGTTGTCCGCTGATGGTTGTGGGGACTGCAGCACAGGCTTCTGGGGTATATACCCGACATTTACTCCATGGTACACAGCGCCTCCATCTGCCGTCAGCTCCAGATGTATGGAGGCGATCTCCTACGGTACAAACGGTTGCCTCTACCCCCCCCCCCCAGTAAGATCACATACTAAGCGGGAGGTATATTACAACAGGAACTGGTTTTATTCTTCTGCACACTCACAGTATCAAGGCAAGCCCTGCACAACACAGCCACTGTTCTGGTTTCCAGACTTAGGGTGGTCCCTGGACCTTCACTACGGTTCAAGGGCCCCCGCAGCAGTTCCTGCTCTTCCATAGCCCTCTAGCAGGACCAGGGGAAAAGGTGATCACTCACTCTCCCCCTAAGGCCTGGGACCCGCTGCGCTTGGCGGCGCGGGCGGCCACACGCGAGTTCCCCACCAGCAGGGGAATCCTCCCGAGCCGGTCCCGGTCCCCCCTGGCTGCACAGCTTACTACACGCTGTGGCGCGTCAGCCGCTACTGGATACAAGAGAATGGTGATCCCTAGCGTTGACGCGTCACGTGGTGTGGCTGTGAGCCAATGGGGAGGGGAGGCTTCGGGAGGAGGAGAGGCTTCGGGAAGCGGGGAGGAGTGTGGAGTGAAAGCAGGTGAGTGCGTGTCTGTGTGTGTGTCTGAGTGCGTGAGTGCCTGCCTCTGTCTGTGTGTGTGTGTATGAGTGCGTGAGTGTCTGTGTGTCTGTGTGTGTGTGTGTATGTGTGTGCCTGTGTGTGTGTGTGTGTGTATATGAGTGCCTGCGTGTGTGTGTGCGTGTGCGTGTGTGTATATGAGTGCCTGTGTGTGTGTGTGTGTGTTGCTTACCATCAGCAGCTCCAGCCCGAGTCCGTGGAGGGAGGGGGGGGGGAGAGTAGCAGGTCCCTCCGCTCAAGCCACGCCCCCCCCTCCCTGTCAATCCTCCCACTCCCGCCCACCTCCCACTCCGGCTCCCGCTCCCTACGGATCGTATATCGCGGTCTGTGTATGTCAGCGCCCCGCCTGTCTGCTGTGCGGGCGCGCTGACTCTGGGAGCGGGGCCTTAGCCTAAGGGAAGAGGACCAGGCCCTGCCAGTGTTCAGCAGGCCGGTGTGATCCTTTTTCTCTCTCATGGTAGAGACAACTAAAGAATTTGGGGTTGCAACTCTATTAAGTATAGTACAGGGGAGGTTTGAACCCATGATTGGGCAGAACACAGACTTTGTCCCACCTCCTCCCCTGTCACTCAAGGAGAGCTGCCTGTGTGGTGAAAACTCATGATTGGTACTGGCACTGTCTGTTCTTACCAGGATTTGCATGCCAATGAGGGCAGACTAATAGCCACACCAGGCATGGCTACATATCTATCTATCTTTTTGTTATTTATCTATATCTGTGTATTTATATTGATCTATCTGTGTTTCTGTCTGTGTGTCTATCTATATATAAGGGTAATGGTTGGAAGGAAGGGTAATGGTTGGAAAGAAGGGTAATGGTTGGTAGGAAGGGTAATGGTTGGTAGGAAGGGAATGGTTGGAAGGAAGGGTAATGGTTGGAAGGAAGGGTAATGTGGTTGGTAGGAAGGGTAATGGTTGGTAGGAAGGGTAATGGTTGGAAGGAAGGGTAATGGTTGGTAGGAAGGGTAATGGTTGGAAGGAAGGGTAATGGTTGGAAGGAAGGGTAATGGTTGGTAGGAAGGGTAATGGTTGGTAGGAAGGGTAATGGTTGGTAGGAAGGGTAATGGTTGGAAGAGTAATGGTTGGAAGGAAGGGTAATGGTTGGTAGGAAGGGTTCTGGTTGGTAGGAAGGGTAATGGTTGGAAGCAAGGGTAATGGTTGGAAGCAAGGGTAATGGTTGGTAGGAAGGGTAATGGTTGGTAGGAAGGGTAATGGTTGGAAGGAAGGGTAATGGTTGGTAGGAAGGGTAATGGTTGGTAGGAAGGGTAATGGTTGGAAGGAAGGGTAATGGTTGGTAGGAAGGGTAATGGTTGCTAGGAAGGGTAATGGTTGGTAGGAAGGGTAATGGTTGGAAGGAAGGGTAATGGTTGGAAGGAAGGGTAATGGTTGGTAGGAAGGGTAATGGTTGGTAGGAAGGGTAATGGTTGGTAGGAAGGGTAATGTGGTTGGTAGGAAGAGTAATGGTTGGAAGGAAGGGTAATGGTTGGTAGGAAGGGTAATGTAGTTGGTAGGAAGGGTAATGGTTGGAAGGAAGGGTAATGGTTGGTAGGAAGGGTAATGGTTGGTAGGAAGGGTAATGGTTGGTAGGAAGGGTAATGGTTGGAAGAGTAATGGTTGGAAGGAAGGGTAATGGTTGGTAGGAAGGGTAATGGTTGGAAGGAAGGGTAATGGTTGGAAGGAAGGGTAATGGTTGGTAGGAAGGGTAATGGTTGGAAGGAAGGGTAATGGTTGGAAGGAAGGGTAATGGTTGGTAGGAAGGGCAATGGTTGGTAGGAAGGGTAATGGTTGGTAGGAAGGGTAATGGTTGGAAGGAAGGGTAATGGTTGGTAGGAAGGGTAATGGTTGGAAGGAAGGGTAATGGTTGGTAGGAAGGGTAATGTAGTTGGTAGGAAGGGTAATGGTTGGAAGGAAGGGTAATGGTTGGAAGGAAGGGTAATGGTTGGTAGGAAGGGTAATGGTTGGAAGGGTAATGGTTGGTAGGAAGGGTAATGGTTGGTAGGAAGGGTAATGGTTGGTAGGAAGGGTAATGGTTGGTTGGAAGGGTAATGGTTGGAAGGAAGGGTAATGGTTGGAAAGAAGGGTAATGGTTGGTAGGAAGGGTAATGGTTGGTAGGAAGGGAATGGTTGGAAGGAAGGGTAATGGTTGGAAGGAAGGGTAATGTGGTTGGTAGGAAGGGTAATGGTTGGTAGGAAGGGTAATGGTTGGAAGGAAGGGTAATGGTTGGTAGGAAGGGTAATGGTTGGAAGGAAGGGTAATGGTTGGAAGGAAGGGTAATGGTTGGTAGGAAGGGTAATGGTTGGTAGGAAGGGTAATGGTTGGTAGGAAGGGTAATGGTTGGAAGAGTAATGGTTGGAAGGAAGGGTAATGGTTGGTAGGAAGGGTACTGGTTGGTAGGAAGGGTAATGGTTGGAAGCAAGGGTAATGGTTGGAAGCAAGGGTAATGGTTGGAAGGAAGGGTAATGGTTGGTAGGAAGGGTAATGGTTGGAAGGAAGGGCAATGGTTGGTAGGAAGGGTAATGGTTGGAAGGAAGGGTAATGGTTGGTAGGAAGGGTAATGGTTGCTAGGAAGGGTAATGGTTGGTAGGAAGGGTAATGGTTGGAAGGAAGGGTAATGGTTGGAAGGAAGGGTAATGGTTGGTAGGAAGGGTAATGGTTGGTAGGAAGGGTAATGGTTGGTAGGAAGGGTAATGTGGTTGGTAGGAAGAGTAATGGTTGGAAGGAAGGGTAATGGTTGGTAGGAAGGGTAATGGTTGGTAGGAAGGGTAATGGTTGGTAGGAAGGGTAATGGTTGGTAGGAAGGGTAATGTAGTTGGTAGGAAGGGTAATGGTTGGAAGGAAGGGTAATGGTTGGAAGGAAGGGTAATGGTTGGAAGGAAGGGTAATGGTTGGTAGGAAGGGTAATGGTTGGAAAGGTAATGGTTGGTAGGAAGGGTAATGGTTGGTAGAAAGGGTAATGGTTGCTAGGAAGGGTAATGGTTGGAAGGAAGGGTAATGGTTGGAAGGAAGGGTAATGGTTGGTAGGAAGGGTAATGGTTGGAAGGGTAATGGTTGGTAGGAAGGGTAATGGTTGGAAGGGTAATGGTTAGTAGGAAGGGTAATGGTTGGTAGGAAGGGTAATGGTTGGAAGGAAGGGTAATGGTTGGAAGGAAGGGTAATGGTTGGTAGGAAGGGTAATGGTTGGTAGGAAGGGTAATGGTTGGAAGGAAGGGTAATGGTTGGAAGGAAGTGTACTGGTTGGAAGGAAGGGCAATGGTTGGAAGGAAGGGTAATGGGTGGAAGGAAGGGTAATGGTTGGTAGGAAGGGTAATGGTTGGTAGGAAGGGTAATGGTTGGAAGGAAGGGTAATGGTTGGTAGGAAGGGTAATGGCTGGAAGGAAGGGTAATGGTTGGAAGGAAGGGTAATATTTGGTAGGAAGGGTAATGGTTGGAAGGGTAATGGTTGGAAGGGTAATGGTTGGAAGGAAGGGTAATGGTTGGAAGGAAGGGTAATGGTTG
This sequence comes from Ascaphus truei, assembly GCF_040206685.1. Classification (NCBI taxonomy): domain Eukaryota; kingdom Metazoa; phylum Chordata; class Amphibia; order Anura; family Ascaphidae; genus Ascaphus; species Ascaphus truei. The sequence goes on along the minus strand of NC_134505.1, from coordinate 6,107,955 downwards.
GTAGGAAGGGTAATGGTTGGTAGGAAGGGTAATGGTTGGTAGGAAGGGTAATGGTTGGTAGGAAGGGTAATGGTTGGTAGGAAGGGTAATGGTTAGTAGGAAGGGTAATGGTTGGAAGGGTAATGGTTGGAAGGGTAATGGTTGGAAGGGTAATGGTTGGTAGGAAGGGTAATGGTTGGAAGGAAGGGTAATGGTTGGAAGGAAGGGTAATGGTTGGAAGGAAGGGTAATGGTTGGTAGGAAGGGTAATGGTTGGTAGGAAGGGTAATGGTTGGTAGGAAGGGTAATGGTTGGTAGGAAGGGTAATGGTTGGTAGGAAGGGTAATGGTTGGTAGGAAGAGTAATGGTTGGTAGGAAGGGTAATGGTTGGAAGGAAAGGTAATGGTTGGTAGGAAGGGTAATGGTTGGTAGGAAGGGTAATGGTTAGTAGGAAGGGTAATGGTTGGTAGCAAGGGTAATGGTTGGTAGGAAGGGTAATGGTTGGTAGGAAGGGTAATGGTTGGTAGGAAGGGTAATGGTTGGTAGGAAGGGTAATGGTTGGAAGGAAAGGTAATGGTTGGTAGGAAGGGTAATGGTTGGAAGGAAGGGTAATGGTTGGAAGGGTAATGGTTGGTAGGAAGGGTAATGGTTGGTAGGAAGGGTAATGGTTGGTAGGAAGGGTAATGGTTGGTAGGAAGGGTAATGGTTGGAAGGAAGGGTACTGGTTGGTAGGAAGGGTAATGGTTGGTAGGAAGGGTAATGGTTGGTAGGAAGGGTAATGGTTGGTAGGAAGGGTAATGGTTGGTAGGAAGGGTACTGGTTGGTAGGAAGGGTAATGGTTGGTAGGAAGGGTAATGGTTGGTAGGAATGGTAATGGTTGGTAGGAAGGGTAATGGTTGGTAGGAAGGGTAATGTGGGATAAGCAGGGTAATGGTTGGTAGGAAGGGTAATGGTTGGAAGGAAGGGTACTGGTTGGTAGGAAGGGTAATGGTTGGTAGGAAGGGTAATGGTTGGTAGGAAGGGTAATGGTTGGTAGGAAGGGTAATGGTTGGTAGGAAGGGTACTGGTTGGTAGGAAGGGTAATGGTTGGTAGGAAGGGTAATGGTTGGTAGGAAGGGTAATGGTTGGTAGGAAGGGTAATGGTTGGTAGGAAGGGTAATGTGGGATAGGCAGGCTCATTGCCAACTTGGAGAGGTCTCTCACAGTTGGGGCAAAGTCCTAGGACGGTTGGTATATGAGGATAATGAGTATGCTGCCTGAGCTGGTTGATGGTACAGCCGGTGACTGAACGGCCTGGAGATAATTGGGATTAAAGTTGGCAGGGTTCAGGAGAGGATGACGGATCTCGTGGTCATTGGTATTTACATTGGGGGGGGGGAGAGGTCTCGGATTTAACCATGGCCCTGCCAGGCGGACATTGGACACTCACCCAAGCGTTGGTCATTAAAGTGAGAGATTTGGGACAGAAACAATATAGTATTCCCGTGTATCACTCCCAGGGACAGGGATGGGTCCGGCCAAAAACTTTCTGTTATATTCGGAGAGCGAGCAAGCCCCTGTGTCAGATTCATCGGGCTGGAGATGAACCCAAAGGGAGGAAGACGACGGTAAATAAAATAAATAAGGAGACGTCCCATGCCTGCGTGCCTCGGGCGCTGACATTTTCTTGCATCACTCGCTGTGGGTATAAACAAGACAGGTTTGCTTCCTCCTGCATCGCACGCTAACCTCTGTGAGAGGGCACCTAGCACACAAACTCACCGTGTGTGTGTGTGTGTGTGTGTACATACATGGTGTGTGTGTGTATACATACATGGTGTGTGTGTGTGTGTATACATACATGGATACATGGTGTGTGTGTGTGTGTGTGTGTGTATATACATACATGGTGTGTGAGTGTGTATTCATACATACATGGTGTGTGTGTGTGTGTGTATACATACATACATGGTGTGTGTGTGTGTGTGTGTGTGTATACATACATACAGTGTGTGTGTGTGTGTGTGTGTGTGTGTGTGTGTGTGTGTATATACACATACATGGTGTGTGTGTATACATACATACATGGTGTGTGTGTGTGTGTGTCTGTGTATACATACATACATGGTGTGTGTGTGTCTGTGTATACATACATACATGGTGTGTGTGTGTGTGTGTGTATACATACATACATGGTGTGTGTGTGTGTGTGTGTATACATACATACATGGTGTGTGTGTGTGTGTGTATACATACATACATACATGGTGTGTGCGTGTGCGTGTGCGTGTGCGTGTGTGTGTGTGTGTGTGTGTGTGTGTGTGTGTGTGTGTGTGTGTGTGTGTGTGTGTGTGTGTGTGTGTCTCTCGGCCTGGCCCAGAGAAATCCCCTAATACAAACCCCCTTCCCAGACCTGCCGGCACCGTCCTCAAAGCGCAAAGCGGTAATCACACAAAGATCGCGGCGCCTCCCCGATCCGAGCTCACCGCCCCTGCACCCTGCCTGCAGGCACACACCATCTCTGCCAGGCCTCAGCATGACTCAGGCTGCTGTGTAGGCACGGGGGTGTCAGGGTGCACTCCTTAACCACTACACTACCAGAGACATAAGAACACGCAGAGAGACATAAGAACACGCAGAGAGACATAAGAACACGCAGAGAGATATAATAACACGCAGAGAGATATAATAACACGCAGAGAGATATAATAACACGCAGAGATATAATAACACACAGAGTGATATAATAACACGCAGAGAGATATAATAACACGAAGAGATATAATAACACGCAGAGAGATATAATAACACGCAGAGAGATATAATAACACGCAGAGAGATATAATAACACGCAGAGATATAATAACACGCAGAGAGATATAATAACACGCAGAGAGATATAATAACACGCAGAGAGATATAATAACACGCAGAGAGATATAATAACACGCAGAGAGATATAATAACACGCAGAGAGATATAATAACGCGCAGAGAGATATAATAACACGCAGAGAGATATAATAACACGCAGAGAGATATAATAACACGCAGAGAGATATAATAACACGCAGAGAGATATAATAACACGCAGAGAGATATAATAACACGCAGAGAGATATAATAACACGCAGAGATATAATAACATGCAGAGAGATATAATAACACGCAGAGATATAATAACACGCAGAGATATAATAACACGAGAGATATATAATAACACGCAGAGATATATAATAACACGCAGAGATATAATAACACGCAGAGAGATATAATAACACGCAGAGAAATATAATACCATGCAGAGATATAATAACGAAGAGAGATATAATAACGCGCAGAGAGATATAATAACACGCAGAGATATATAATAACACGCAGAGATATAATAACACGCAGAGAGATAATAACACGCAGAGAGATATAATAACATGCAGAGATATAATAACACACAGAGAGATGTAATAACACGTAGAGAGATATATAATAGTACGTAGGGTGATATAATAACACAAAGAGACATATAATAACACGCAGAGAGATATAATAACACGCAGAGAGATATAATAACACGCAGAGAGATATAATAACACGCAGAGAGATATAATAACACGCAGAGAGATATAATAACACGCAGAGAGATATAATAACACGCAGAGAGATATATTAACACGCAGAGAGATATAATAACGTGCAGAGAGATATAATAACACGCAGAGAGATATAATAACGCGCAGAGAGATATAATAACACGCAGAGATATAATAACACGCAGAGATATAATAACACGCAGAGAGATATAATAACACGCAGAGAGATATAATAACACGCAGAGAGATATAATAACACACCGAGATATAATAACACGCAGAGAGATATAATAACACGCAGAGAGATATAATAACACGCAGAGAGATATAATAACACGCAGAGAGATATAATAACACGCAGAGAGATATAATAACACGCAGAGAGATATAATAACACGCAGAGATATAATAACACGCAGAGATATAATAACACGCAGAGATATAATAACACGCAGAGATATAATAACACGCAGAGAGATATAATAACGCGCAGAGATATAATAACACGCAGAGATATAATAACACGAGAGATATATAATAACGCAGAGAGATATAATAACGCGCAGAGAGATATAATAACACGCAGAGATATATAATAACACGCAGAGATATAATAACACGCAGAGAGATATAATAACACGTAGAGATATAATAACACACAGAGAGATGTAATAACACGCAGAGAGATATATAATAGTACGTAGGGCGATATAATAACACAAAGAGACATATAATAACACGCAGAGAGATATAATAACACACAGAGAGATATAATAACCCGCAGAGAGATATAATAACACGCAGAGAGATGTAATAACGCGTATAATAACACGCAGAGACATATAATAACACGCAGAGATATAATAACGTGCCGAGAGATATAATAACACGCAGAGAGATATAATAACACGCAGATAGCTATAATAACGCGCAGAGATATAATAACGTGCCGAGAGATATAATAACACGCAGAGAGATATAATAACGCGCAGAGATATAATAAAGCGCAGAGATATATAATAACGCGCAGAGATATAATAACACGCAGAGATATAATAACACGCAGAGAGATATAATAACACGCAGAGATATAATAACACGCAGAGAGATATAATAACACGCAGAGATATAATAACGCGCAGAGAGATATAATAACGCGCAGAGATATATAATAACGCGCAGAGAGATATAATAACACGCAGAGATATATAATAACACGCAGAGATATAAAATAACACGCAGAGATATAATAACACGCAGAGAGATAATAACACGCAGAGAGATATAATAACACGCAGAGATATATAATAACGCGCAGAGAGATATAATAACACGCAGAGATATAATAACACGCAGAGAGATATAATAACACGCAGAGATATATAATAACGCGCAGAGAGATATAATAACACGCAGAGATATAATAACGCGCAGAGAGATATAATAACGCGCAGAGAGATATAATAACGCGCAGAGATATATAATAACGCGCAGAGAGATATAATAACACGCAGAGATATATAATAACACGCAGAGATATAAAATAACACGCTGAGATATAATAACACGCAGAGAGATAATAACACGCAGAGAGATATAATAACACGCAGAGATATATAATAACACGCAGAGATATAAAATAACACGCAGAGATATAATAACACGCAGAGAGATAATAACACGCAGAGATATGATAACACGCAGAGAGATATAATAACACGCAGAGATATAATAACACGCAGAAAGATATGATAACACGCAGAGAGATATAATAACACGCAGAGATATATAATAACACGCAGAGATATATAATAAAACGCAGAGAGATATAATAACGCGTATAATAAAACGCAGAGACATATAATAACGAGCAGAGATATAATAACACGCAGAGAGATATAATAACACGCAGAGAGATATAATAACACGCAGAGATATAATAACACGCAGAGAGATATAATAACACGCAGAGAGATATAATAACATGCAGAGAGATATAATAACACGCAGAGAGATATAATAACACGCAGAGATATATAATAACACGCAGAGAGATATAATAACGCGCAGAGAGATAATAACACGCAGAGATATAATAACGCGCAGAGAGATATAATAACGCGCAGAGAGATATAATAACGCGCAGAGAGATATAATAACGCGCAGAGAGATATAATAACACGCAGAGATATAATAACACGCAGAGAGATATAATAACGCGCAGAGAGATATAATAACGCGCAGAGAGATATAATAACGCGCAGAGAGATATAATAACACGCAGAGAGATAATAATACGCAGAGATATATAATAACGCGCAGAGAGATATAATAACGCGCAGAGAGATATAATAACACGCAGAGAGATATAATAACACGCAGAGAGATATAACGCGCAGAGAGATATAATAAGACGCAGAGATATAATAACACGCAGAGATATAATAACACGCAGAGAGATAACACGCAGAAAGATATAATAACACGCAGAGATATAATAACACGCAGAGATATATAATAACACGCAGAGAGATATAATAACATGCAGAGAGATTATAATAACACGCAGAGAGATATAATAACACGCAGAGATATATAATAACACGCAGAGAGATATAATAACGCGCAGAGAGATAATAACACGCAGAGATATAATAAAGCGCAGAGAGATATAATAACGCGCAGAGAGATATAATAACGCGCAGAGAGATATAATAACGCGCAGAGAGATATAATAACGCGCAGAAAGATATAATAACACGCAGAGATATAATAACACGCAGAGATATAATAACACGCAGAGATATAATAACGCGCAGAGAGATATAATAACACGCAGAGAGATATAATAACACGCAGAGAGATAATAATACGCAGAGATATATAATAACGCGCAGAGAGATATAATAACGCGCAGAGAGATATAATAACACGCAGAGAGATATAATAACACGCAGAGAGATATAACGCGCAGAGAGATATAATAAGACGCAGAGATATAATAACACGCAGAGATATAATAACACGCAGAGAGATATAACGCGCAGAGAGATATAATAAGACGCAGAGATATAATAACACGCAGAGATATAATAACACGCAGAGATATAATATCACGCAGAGATATAATAACACGCAGAGAGATATAATAACGCGCAGAGATATATAATAACACGCAGAGATATAATAACACGCAGAGAGATATAATAACGCGCAGAGATATATATTAACACGCAGAGATATATAATAACACGTAGAGATATATAATAAAAGGTAGAGATATATATTAACACGCAGAGATATATAATAACACGCAGAGATATAATAACACGCAGAGAGATAACACGCAGAGAGATATAATAACACGCAGAGATATAATAACACGCAGAGAGATATAATAACACGCAGAGAGATATAATAACACGCAGAGAGATATAATAACACGCAGAGATATAATAACACGCAGAGATATAATAACACACAGAGAGATGTAATAACACGCAGAGAGATATATAATAGTACGTAGGGCGATATAATAACACAAAGAGACATATAATAACACGCAGAGAGATATAATAACACACAGAGAGATATAATAACACGCAGAGAGATATAATAACCCGCAGAGAGATATAATAACACGCAGAGAGATGTAATAACGCGTATAATAACACGCAGAGACATATAATAACACGCAGAGATATAATAACGTGCCGAGAGATATAATAACACGCAGAGAGATATAATAACACGTAGATAGCTATAATAACGCGCAGAGATATAATAACGTGCCGAGAGATATAATAACACGCAGAGAGATATAATAACGCGCAGAGATATAATAAAGCGCAGAGATATATAATAACGCGCAGAGATATAATAACACGCAGAGATATAATAACACGCAGAGAGATATAATAACACGCAGAGATATAATAACACGCAGAGAGATATAATAACGCGCAGAGATATAATAACACGCAGAGAGATATAATAACGCGCAGAGAGATATAATAACGCGCAGAGATATATAATAACGCGCAGAGAGATATAATAACACGCAGAGATATATAATAACACGCAGAGATATAAAATAACACGCAGAGATATAATAACACGCAGAGAGATAATAACACGCAGAGAGATATAATAACACGCAGAGATATATAATAACGCGCAGAGAGATATAATAACACGCAGAGATATAATAACACGCAGAGAGATATAATAATACGCAGAGATATATAATAACGCGCAGAGAGATATAATAACGCGCAGAGAGATATAATAACGCGCAGAGAGATATAATAACGCGCAGAGATATATAGTAACGCGCAGAGAGATATAATAACACGCAGAGATATATAATAACACGCAGAGATATAAAATAACACGCAGAGATATAATAACACGCAGAGAGATAATAACACGCAGAGAGATATAATAACACGCAGAGATATAATAACACGCAGAGAGATATAATAATACGCAGAGATATATAATAACGCGCAGAGAGATATAATAACGCGCAGAGAGATATAATAACGCGCAGAGAGATATAATAACGCGCAGAGATATATAGTAACGCGCAGAGAGATATAATAACACGCAGAGATATATAATAACACGCAGAGATATAAAATAACACGCAGAGATATAATAACACGCAGAGAGATAATAACACGCAGAGAGATATGATAACACGCAGAGATATATAATAACACGCAGAGATATAAAATAACACGCAGAGATATAATAACACGCAGAGAGATAATAACACGCAGAGATATGATAACATGCAGAGAGATATAATAATACGCAGAGATATAATAACACGCAGAAAGATATGATAACACGCAGAGAGATATGATAACACGCAGAGATATATAATAACACGCAGAGATATATAATAAAACGCAGAGAGATATAATAACGCGTATAATAAAACGCAGAGACATATAATAACGAGCAGAGATATAATAACACGCAGAGAGATATAATAACACGCAGAGAGATATAATAACACGCAGAGATATAATAACACGCAGAGAGATATAATAACACGCAGAGAGATATAATAACATGCAGAGAGATATAATAACACGCAGAGAGATATAATAACACGCAGAGAGATATAATAACGCGCAGAGAGATAATAACACGCAGAGATATAATAACGCGCAGAGAGATATAATAACGCGCAGAGAGATATAATAACGCGCAGAGAGATATAATAACGCGCAGAGAGATATAATAACGCGCAGAGAGATATAATAACACGCAGAGATATAATAACACGCAGAGATATAATAACGCGCAGAGAGATATAATAACGCGCAGAGAGATATAATAACGCGCAGAGAGATATAATAACACGCAGAGAGATATAATAACACGCAGAGAGATAATAATACGCAGAGATATATAATAACGCGCAGAGAGATATAATAACGCGCAGAGAGATATAATAACACGCAGAGAGATATAATAACACGCAGAGAGATATAACGCGCAGAGAGATATAATAAGACGCAGAGATATAATAACACGCAGAGATATAATAACACGCAGAGAGATAACACGCAGAGAGATATAATAACACGCAGAGATATAATAACACGCAGAGATATATAATAACACGCAGAGAGATATAATAACATGCAGAGAGATATAATAACACGCAGAGAGATATAATAACACGCAGAGATATATAATAACACGCAGAGAGATATAATAACGCGCAGAGAGATAATAACACGCAGAGATATAATAACGCGCAGAGAGATATAATAACGCGCAGAGAGATATAATAACGCGCAGAGAGATATAATAACGCGCAGAGAGATATAATAACGCGCAGAGAGATATAATAACACGCAGAGATATAATAACACGCAGAGATATAATAACACGCAGAGATATAATAACGCGCAGAGAGATATAATAACACGCAGAGAGATAATAACGCGCAGAGAGATATAATAACACGCAGAGAGATATAATAACACGCAGAGAAATAATAATACGCAGAGATATATAATAACGCGCAGAGAGATATAATAACGCGCAGAGAGATATAATAACACGCAGAGAGATATAATAACACGCAGAGAGATATAACGCGCAGAGAGATATAATAAGACGCAGAGATATAATAACACGCAGAGATATAATAACACGCAGAGAGATAACACGCAGAGAGATATAATAACACGCAGAGATATAATAACACGCAGAGATATATAATAACACGCAGAGAGATATAATAACATGCAGAGAGATATAATAACACGCAGAGAGATATAATAACACGCAGAGATATAATAACACGCAGAGATATAATAACACGCAGAGAGATATAATAACACGCAGAGAGATATAATAACACGCAGAGAGATATAATAACACGCAGAGTGATATAATAACATGCAGAGCGATATAATAACGCGCAGAGATATAATAACACGCAGAGAGATATAATAACACGCAGAGTGATATAATAACATGCAGAGCGATATAATAACGCGCAGAGATATAATAATGCGCAGAGAGATATAATAACACGCAGAGAGATATAATAACGTGCAGAGATATAATAACACACAGAGAGATATAATAACACGCAGAGAGATATAATAACGCGCAGAGAGATATAATAACGCGCAGAGATATAATAACACGCAGAGATATATAATAACACGCAGAGAGATATAATAACACGCAGAGAGATATAATAACAAGCAGAGAGATATAATAACGCGCAGAGAGATATAATAACACGCAGAGATATAATAACACGCAGAGATATATAATAACACGCAGAGAGATATAATAACACGCAGAGAGATATAATAACACGCAGAGATATAATAACACGCAGAGATATAATAACACGCAGAGAGATATAATAACACGCAGAGATATATAATAACACGCAGAGAGATATAATAACGTGCAGAGATATAATAACACACAGAGAGATATAATAACACGCAGAGAGATATAATAACGCGCAGAGAGATATAATAACGGGCAGAGATATAATAACGCGCAGAGAGATATAATAACGCGCAGAGAGATATAATAACGCGCAGAGAGATATAATAACACGCAGAGAGATATAATAACACGCAGAGAGATAATAATACGCAGAGATATATAATAACGCGCAGAGAGATATAATAACGCACAGAGAGATATAATAACACGCAGAGAGATATAATAACACGCAGAGAGATATAACGCGCAGAGAGATATAATAAGACGCAGAGATATAATAACACGCAGAGATATAATAACACGCAGAGATATAATATCACGCAGAGATATAATAACACGCAGAGAGATATAATAACGCGCAGAGATATATAATAACACGCAGAGATATAATAACACGCAGAGAGATATAATAACGCGCAGAGATATATATTAACACGCAGAGATATATAATAACACGTAGAGATATATAATAAAAGGTAGAGATATATATTAACACGCAGAGATATATAATAACACGCAGAGATATAATAACACGCAGAGAGATAACACGCAGAGAGATATAATAACACGCAGAGATATAATAACATGCAGAGATATATAATAACACGCAGAGAGATATAATAACACGCAGAGAGATATAATAACACGCAGAGAGATATAATAACACGCAGAGATATAATAACACGCAGAGATATAATAACACGCAGAGAGATATAATAACACGCAGAGAGATATAATAACACGCAGAGAGATATAATAACACGCAGAGTGATATAATAACATGCAGAGCGATATAATAACGCGCAGAGATATAATAATGCGCAGAGAGATATAATAACACGCAGAGATATATAATAACACGCAGAGAGATATAATAACGTGCAGAGATATAATAACACGCAGAGTGATATAATAACATGCAGAGCGATATAATAACGCGCAGAGATATAATAATACGCAGAGAGATATAATAACACGCAGAGATATATAATAACACGCAGAGAGATATAATAACGTGCAGAGATATAATAACGTGCAGAGATATAATAACACACAGAGAGATATAATAACACGCAGAGAGATATAATAACGTGCAGAGATATAATAACACGCAGAGTGATATAATAACATGCAGAGCGATATAATAACGCGCAGAGATATAATAATGCGCAGAGAGATATAATAACGCGCAGAGATATAATAACACGCAGAGAGATAACACGCAGAGAGATATAATAACACGCAGAGATATAATAACATGCAGAGATATATAATAACACGCAGAGAGATATAATAACACGCAGAGAGATATAATAACACGCAGAGATATAATAACACGCAGAGATATAATAACACGCAGAGAGATATAATAACACGCAGAGAGATATAATAACACGCAGAGAGATATAATAACACGCAGAGTGATATAATAACATGCAGAGCGATATAATAACGCGCAGAGATATAATAATGCGCAGAGAGATATAATAACACGCAGAGATATATAATAACACGCAGAGAGATATAATAATGTGCAGAGATATAATAACACGCAGAGTGATATAATAACATGCAGAGCGATATAATAACGCGCAGAGATATAATAATGCGCAGAGAGATATAATAACACGCAGAGATATATAATAACACGCAGAGAGATATAATAACGCGCAGAGATATAATAACGTGCAGAGATATAATAACACGCAGAGTGATATAATAACACGCAGAGAGATATAATAACACGCAGAGTGATATAATAACATGCAGAGAGATATAATAACGCGCAGAGATATAATAACACGCAGAGATATAATAACACGCAGAGAGATATAATAACACGCAGAGAGATATAATAATGTGCAGAGATATAATAACACGCAGAGTGATATAATAACATGCAGAGCGATATAATAACGCGCAGAGATATAATAATGCGCAGAGAGATATAATAACACGCAGAGATATATAATAACACGCAGAGAGATATAATAACGCGCAGAGATATAATAACGTGCAGAGATATAATAACACGCAGAGTGATATAATAACACGCAGAGAGATATAATAACACGCAGAGTGATATAATAACATGCAGAGAGATATAATAACGCGCAGAGATATAATAACGCGCAGAGAGATATAATAACGGGCAGAGAGATATAATAACACGCAGAGATATATAATAACACGCAGAGAGATATAATAACACGCAGAGAGATATAATAAACGCTTACACACATCAGTTACCCCCGTATAATTTAATAGGATCCCCCTCTTTCACACATCAGTTACCCATATTCACATTAATAGGATCCCCCTCTTACACACATCAGTTACCCCATACACATTAATAGGATCCCCCTCTTACATACATCAGTTACCCCCATACACTTTAATAGGATCCCCCTCTTACACACATCAGTTACCCCCATACACATTAATAGGATCCCCCTCTTACACACATCAGTTACCCCCATACACATTAATAGGATCCCCCTCTTACACACATCAGTTACCCCCATACACTTCAATAGGATCCCCCTCTTACACACATCGGTTACCCCCATACACATTAATAGGATCCCCCTCTTACACACATCAGTTACCCCATACACATTAATAGGATCAGCCTCTTACACACATCAGTTACCCCCATACACATTAATAGGATCCCCCTCTTACACACATCAGTTACCCCATACACATTAATAGGATCAGCCTCTTACATACATCAGTTACCCCCATACACATTAATAGGATCCCCCTCTTACACACATCGGTTACCCCCATACACATTAATAGGATCCCCCTCTTACACACATCAGTTACCCCATACACATTAATAGGATCCCCCTCTTACATACATCAGTTACCCCCATACACTTTAATAGGATCCCCCTCTTACATACATCAGTTACCCCCATAGACTTTAATAGGATCACCCTCTTACACACATCAGTTACCCCCATACACATTAATAGGATCACCCTCTTACACACATCAGTTACCCCCATACACTTTAATAGGATCCCTCTCTTACACACATCAGTTACCCCATACACTTTAATAGGATCACCCTCTTACACACATCAGTTATCCACATACACATTAATAGGATCACACTCTTACACACATCAGTTACCCCCATACACTTTAATAGGATCCCCCTCTTACACACATCAGTTACCCCAATACACATTAATAGGATCCCCCTCTTACACGCATCAGTTACCCCCATACACATTAATAGGATCACCCTCTTACACACATCAGTTACCCCCATACACTTTAATAGGATCACCCTCTTACACACATCAGTTACCCCCATACACTGTAATAGGATCAGCCTCTTACACACATCAGTTACCCCCATACACATTAATAGGATCGCCCTCTTACACACATCAGTTACCCCCATACACATTAATACGACCACCCTCTTACACACATCAGTTACCCCCATACACATTAATACGACCACCCTCTTACACACATCAGTTACCCCCATACACATTAATAGGATCACCCTCTTACACACATCAGTTACCCCCATACACACTAATAGGATCCCCTCATACACACATCAGTTACCCCATACACATTAATAGGATCCCCCTCTTACACACACCAGTTACCCCCATACACATTAATAGGATCCCCCTCTTACACACACCAGTTACCCCCATACACTTTAATAGGATCCCCCTCTTACACACATCAGTTACCCCATACACATTAATAGGATCACCCTCTTACACACACCAGTTACACCCATACACATTAATAGGATCCCCCTCTTACACACACCAGTTACCCCCATACACATTAATAGGATCCCCCTCTTACACACATCAGTTACCCCCATACACATTAATAGGATCCCCCTCTTACACACATCAGTTACCCCCATACACATTAACAGGATCCCCCTCTTACACACATCAGTTACCCCCATACACATTAATAGGATCCCCCTCTTACACACATCAGTTACCCCCATACACATTAATAGGATCCCCCTCTTACACACATCAGTTACCCCCATACACATTAATAGGATCCCCCTCTTACACACATCAGTTACCCCCATACACATTAATAGGATTAGCCTCTTACATACATCAGTTACCCCCATACACTTTAATAGGATCCCCCTCTTACACACATCAGTTACCCCCATACACATTAATAGGATCCCCCTCTTACACACATCAGTTACCCCCATACACATTAATAGGATCCCCCTCTTACACACACCAGTTACACCCATACACATTAATAGGATCCCCCTCTTACACACACCAGTTACACCCATACACATTAATAGGATCCCCCTCTTACACACACCAGTTACACCCATACACATTAATAGGATCCCCCTCTTACACACATCAGTTACCCCCATACACATTAATAGGATCCCCCTCTTACACATATCAGTTACCCCCATACACATTAATAGGATCCCCCTCTTACACACATCAGTTACCCCCATACACATTAATAGGATCCCCCTCTTACACATATCAGTTACCCCCATACACATTAATAGGATCCCCCTCTTACACACATCAGTTACCCCCATACACATTAATAGGATCCTTCTCTTACACACATCAGTTACCCCATACACTTTAATAGGATCACCCTCTTACACACATCAGTTACCCCCATACACATTAATAGGATCCTTCTCTTACACACATCAGTTACCCCATACACTTTAATAGGATCACCCTCTTACACACATCATTTACCCCCATACACATTAATAGGATACTATATAACATTTGTAAACGTGTTCTAGACACTCCCGAGCGAGAAGGAAGAAACTGAGGTTTTCCGTCTTTTTCTGGGAAGCGTTAGAAATCTCTTCTCCTTTTCTTTGGGGTTTCCATGTGGTCCCGACCGGCCCCGGGGCTGAGACGTTGAATGCACGGGACTGGGAGGTCTTATGGGATATCGTTCTGGTTAGTGGGATGGAATCATCGCAGGTTTCAAAAGAGACCCGAAACAAGCCCTATAATTACATTCCAAGTTCTCAGACTGTTTGATGTATCCTTCAAGGAAGAGACTTCAAAGGAAGGGAGGGGGGGGGGAGAGGAATGAGGGGAGACAGTGAGGAGAGACAGAGGGAGGGAGGAAGAGAGAGAGTGACAGAGGGAGGTAGAAAGAGAGAGGGAGGGGGAGGAAGAGAGAGGGAGAGAGGGAGGAAGAGAGAGAGGGGGAGGAAGAGAGAGAGAGAGGGGGAGGAAGAGAGAGAAAGGAAGAGGGAGGACGAGGGAGAAAGATGTTGGGGGGAAGAGAGAGAAGGTGGAAGAGGAGGGAGGGGGAGGGGAAAAAGAGAGGTAGGAGAGAAATAGGAAGAGAGAGAGGGAGGAAAAGAGGGGGAGAGAAAGAGGGAGAGAAAGAGGGAGGTGTGGGAGAGAAAGAGGGAGGTGTGGGAGAGAGGCGGGGGCAGGGTCACTTTGCCCCTCCTGACCCTTTAACCCATTAAAAACGTCCCTGTCATAAGGTCACTTTGCCCCTACGTGGGACTGACCCGTTAACCCATTAAACACATCCCTGTCATAAGGTCACTTTGCCCCTACGTGGGACTGACCCGTTAACCCATTAAACACATCCCTGTCATTAGGTCACTTTGCCCCTACGTGGGACTGACCCTTTAACACACTACAACACGTCCCTGTCATTAGGTCACTTTGCTCCTACGTGGGATTGACCCGTTAACCCATTAAACACGTCCCTGTCATTAGGTCACTGCCCCTACGTGGAACTGACCCTTTAACCCATTAAACACGTCCCTGTCGTTAGGACCCTTTGTTCTTACGTGGGACTGACCCTTTAACCACGTCTCTGTCATTAGGTCACTTTGTTAGGTGCAGTGAGTGATTGCTTGGTTGGTGGGTAGGGATGGGAACATTATGGTCGGGTTATGGGTTAGGTGCATTGAGAGCTTGCTTGGTTGGTGGGAATGGGTCTCTGGATTTAGTCTTGTCGGTGGCATGGTGATGGTCCAGACGGTGGGGGACAATAGAGGCGATCGGTGAGGTAGGTGACTCTGGAGAGACTTTAGGAAGGGGTGAGGGTAGGGAAGATGGTCATTTGGGGAGGGTGGGGTGAGGGAGGGGATGGGATAGAAGGAAATTAACAAGGGATCATGGAATGAGATGAAGAGATGAGTTTTGAGTTGGCAGTGGAGGGGTCAGATTGGATGTGGTGGGGGAACTTGTTCAAATGGAGGGGTAAGGCCAATGACTTGAATCGAGAGGCGGCTTGGGTGGGTGGGGGAGTGAGGGCTGTGGCAGTCAGGACGGAACAGCTGTAGCGAGAGATGAGTACTGAAAGGTAAGGAGGAGCAAGATCATGGAGAGATGTGTAGACCAGGATGAGGCATTTGAAGAGGGAACGCTGTTGAATGGGTAGCCAGTAGAGTTGGGAGAGGAGAGGGGTGGTGCGGGCAGAGCGGGGGTATGCGGGCTGTGTTCTGTATTTGTTGGAGGGGTGTGGTGGAGCAGAGAGGGGAAACCGAGGAGAAGGGAGTTACAGTAGTCGGGGACGAATGAAGATGAGGGAGTGGATGAGAAGTTTGGCCGAGGAGAGAGAAACGAGTAGACACATTTCTTATGTTGTATAGGATTGCCACTCCCTACTTTACAAGTTGGCAGGTCAGTTTCATTTTGCCAGGTTACGACAGGTCCAATGTGATCATTCTTCCTGTAATTATAAAGGTTAATAAGAATATTAACTCAGGGAGTGTTAGGACCTGCTACGGTCATGCCTTGAAAGTGGCAGCAGGCTTAAGGCGCTTTGACCAATGGGTTAAACTAAATGACCCTTTTTTCAAGAGAATATATAGGTATTGCACTGTGTATTTTTGTCACGTTGGAAGTAGCTGTGTGCATCCTTGTCTGTTTTTTTTGTTGTATAGGTGGTAGCGACAGGTGGTAGCGATGGAAGGGATGTGTTGGGCGAAGAGGAGGAAAGGGTCAAAAGGTGACTCCAACGTTTAGAGCAGAAGGGGAAAGATGATGATGATGGGGATAGGGGGAAGCAGGGAAGTGAAGGACTTCAGTCTCAGCTGGGTTCATTTGTAGGAAGTTTGAGGACATCCAGGTGGAAATGGCAGAAAGGCAGGCAGACATATGTGTGGAAAGTTCGGATGGAAATAGTGGGACGAAGTAGATTTGGATGTCGCCTGAAGCAATAAAAAAAAATGGACATTGAATCCGTAGGAGATCAGGTCAAAGAGGGTGGCAGTGAAGTGGCAAGAGAGGAGAGGACCAAGGATGGAGCCTTGGGGCACACCCACTTGGAGGCTGGTGGACGGAGGGGATGAATTGTTGAAGGTGACAAGAGTAGGAGCGGTGGGAGAGTTTCAGTAGAGTGTGACTGACGGCAGCCAGACTGGACAATGGGAATGGGTACGGATGGTGGTGGAGCGTTGGTTATGAACGATGCACTAAGGGGAGTTTGGGGAAAGTATGGAAGGAGTGAGATAGGGTGAAAGTTTGATGGTAGAGCAGAGATGTTTTATTTTTGAGGAGACTGATGACTACTGAAGGAGTCTGGGTATTGTCCGCCGGATAGCGAGAGGTTGAAGGAGGAGGAGAGGGAGTGTGGAATGGGATGGGGTGGATTGAGAGCGTTTTTGACGATCGAGACGAGATTATCGTCAGAGCTCGGGCAGAAGGAGGGCAAGGAGTGGGTAGGGGTGTTGGGTGGAGGCGGGAGGAGGGGCAGCAGTGGTGGAAGGAAGCACTTGAGAAGTAGGAGGCCAGGTCCGTTGCTGAGAGGGGGGAGGATGGCCTAGGCGAGCGACATGGGGGTCATAGCAGATGGTGTAGGGTGGATAGAAGTTGGGCGTGGAGGTGCATTGGTGGAGGAGGGATGGGTGGAGGTTCATTGGTGGAGGTGCATTGGTGGAGGAGGGATTGGAAGGTGGCGAGTGAGGATATGAAACAGAAAGAAGGTGGCCATGGAGGGTGGGGAGTGGAAAGATTTCCCAATCCCTCGGCTGCGGGAAGGGAGAGGCGGGAGTGTTAGGAGTTGGCAGGTGAGGCCCAGGGTTGAGGTGGCTTGGTGGAGAGACGCGCAGGGCGGAGTGGTGCGACTGACTCGAGGAGGACAAATGCAGAGTTGAGGGTGGGGAGGGCAGAGTGGCGAATGATGCGAGTGACGGGGAAGAGGCGGCAACGCACAGAAAGGAAACTTTATGGAGGTAGGAAGATGTGTCATGCTAAAACTACAGCAGAACTCTACTGCCATCTAGTGCTAATAAACAGTACTGCGCCGTGCTGTAACGTACCAATAGCAGTGACAGGGTTAAGGGGTCAGTCTCTCCTAGGGGCAAAGTGTACTAATGGCAGTGACAGGGTTAAGGGATCAGTCCCTCCCAGGGGCAAAGTGTACTAATGGCAGTGACAGGGTTAAGGGGTCAGTCTCTCCTAGGGGCAAAGTGTACTAATGGCAGTGACATGGTTAAGGGGTCAGTCTCTCCTAGGGACAAAGTGTATTAATGGCAGTGACATGGTTAAGGGGTCAGTCTCTCCTAGGGACAAAGTGTACTAATGGCAGTGACATGGTTAAGGGGACAGTCCCTCCTAGGGGCAAAGTGTACTAATGGCAGTGACATGGTTAAGGGGTCAGTCCCTCCTAGGAGCAAAGTGTACTAATGGCAGTGACAGGGTTAAGGGGTCAGTCTCTCCTATGGGCAAAGTGTACTAATGGGAGTGACATGGTTAAGGGGTCAGTCCCTCCTACGGGCAAAGTGTACTAATGGCAATGACATGGTGAAGGGGTCAATCTCTCCTAGGGGCAAAGTGTACTAATGGCAGTGACATGGTTAAGGGGTCAGTCTCTCCTAGGGGCAAAGTGTACTAATGACAGTGACATGGTTAAGGGATCAGTCTCTCCAAGGGGCAAAGTGTACTAATGGCAGTGACATGGTTAAGGGGTCAGTCTCTTCTAGGGGCAAAGTGTACTAATGGCAGTGACATGGTTAAGGGGTCAGTCTCTCCTAGGGGCAAAGTGTACTAATGGCAGTGACAGGGTTAAGGGGTCAGTCCCTCCTAGGGGCAAAGTGTACTAATGGCAGTGACAGGGTTAAGGGGTCAGTCCCTCCTAGGGGCAAAGTGTACTAATGGCAGTGACAGGGTTAAGGGATCAGTCCCTCCCAGGGGCAAAGTGTACTAATGGCAGTGACAGGGTTAAGGGGTCAGTCTCTCCTAGGGGCAAAGTGTACTAATGGCAGTGACATGGTTAAGGGGTCAGTCTCTCCTAGGGACAAAGTGTATTAATGGCAGTGACATGGTTAAGGGGTCAGTCTCTCCTAGGGACAAAGTGTACTAATGGCAGTGACATGGTTAAGGGGACAGTCCCTCCTAGGGGCAAAGTGTACTAATGGCAGTGACATGGTTAAGGGGTCAGTCCCTCCTAGGAGCAAAGTGTACTAATGGCAGTGACAGGGTTAAGGGGTCAGTCTCTCCTATGGGCAAAGTGTACTAATGGGAGTGACATGGTTAAGGGGTCAGTCCCTCCTACGGGCAAAGTGTACTAATGGCAATGACATGGTGAAGGGGTCAATCTCTCCTAGGGGCAAAGTGTACTAATGGCAGTGACATGGTTAAGGGGTCAGTCTCTCCTAGGGGCAAAGTGTACTAATGACAGTGACATGGTTAAGGGATCAGTCTCTCCAAGGGGCAAAGTGTACTAATGGCAGTGACATGGTTAAGGGGTCAGTCTCTTCTAGGGGCAAAGTGTACTAATGGCAGTGACATGGTTAAGGGGTCAGTCTCTCCTAGGGGCAAAGTGTACTAATGGCAGTGACAGGGTTAAGGGGTCAGTCCCTCCTAGGGGCAAAGTGTACTAATGGCAGTGACAGGGTTAAGGGGTCAGTCCCTCCTAGGGGCAAAGTGTACTAATGGCAGTGACATGGTTAATGGGTCAGTCTCTCCTAGGGGCAAAGTGTACTAATGGCAGTGACATGGTTAAGGGGTCAGTCTCTCCTAGGGGCAAAGTGTACTAATGGCAGTGACGTGGTTAAGGGGTCAGTCCCTCCTAGGGACAAAGTGTACTAATGGCAGTGACGTGGTTAAGGGGTCAGTCCCTCCTAGGGGCAAAGTGTACTAATGGCAGTGACATGGTTAAGGGGTCAGTCCCTCCTAGGGGCAAAGTGTACTAATGGCAGTGACATGGTTAATGGGTCAGTCTCTCCTAGGGGCAAAGTGTACTAATGGCAGTGACATGGTTAAGGGGTCAGTCTCTCCTAGGGGCAAAGTGTACTAATGGCAGTGACATGGTTAAGGGGTCAGTCTCTCCTAGGGGCAAAGTGTACTAATGGCAGTGACATGGTTAAGGGGTCAGTCTCTCCTAGGGGCAAAGTATACTAATGGCAGTGACATGGTTAAGGGGTCAGTCTATCCTAGGGGCAAAGTGAACTAATGGCAGTGACATGGTTAAGGGATCAGTCCCTCCTAGGGGCAAAGTGTACTAATGGCAGTGACACGGTTAAGGGGTCAGTCCCTCCTAGGGGCAAAGTGAACTAATGGCAGTGACACGGTTAAGGGGTCAGTCCCTCCTAGGGGCAAAGTGTACTAATGGCAGTGACATGGTTAAGGGGTCAGTCCCTCCTAGGGGCAAAGTGAACTAATGACAGTGACATGGTTAAGGGGTCAGTCCCTCCTACGGGCAAAGTGTACTAATGGCAATGACATGGTGAAGGGGTCAATCTCTCCTAGGGGCAAAGTGTACTAATGGCAGTGACATGGTTAAGGGGTCAGTCTCTCCTAGGGGCAAAGTGTACTAATGGCAGTGACATGGTTAAGGGATCAGTCTCTCCAAGGGGCAAAGTGTACTAATGGCAGTGACATGGTTAAGGGGTCAGTCTCTCCTAGGGGCAAAGTGTACTAATGGCAGTGACATGGTTAAGGGGTCAGTCTCTCCTAGGGGCAAAGTGTACTAATGGCAGTGACATGGTTAAGGGATCAGTCTCTCCAAGGGGCAAAGTGTACTAATGGCAGTGACATGATTAAGGGGTCAGTCTCTCCTAGGGGCAAAGTGTACTAATGGCAGTGACATGGTTAAGGGATCAGTCTCTCCAAGGGGCAAAGTGTACTAATGGCAGTGACATGATTAAGGGGTCAGTCTCTCCTAGGGACAAAGTGTACTAATGGCAGTGACATGGTTAAGGGATCAGTCTCTCCAAGGGGCAAAGTGTACTAATGGCAGTGACATGATTAAGGGGTCAGTCTCTCCTAGGAGCAAAGTGTACTACTGGCAGTGACATGGTTAAGGGGTGGTCAGTGCCACGTAGGGGCAAAGTGACCTAATGACAGGGACGCGTTTAATGGTTTAAAAGGACAGTCCCACGTCGATCCTGAAGTTGCACGTACATTTGCCGCGACATTTAGCCGATCGCCGAATAGAATGTGTAAGCGTTTAGAAGTAATGCTCGTCGTCCCTCGGCCCTTCGCACTTGGCAAGACGTCCCGCAAACCGTGACACCGGCTCTGCGAGGCAGAGCCCTTGGCGTGGCTTTGGGAGCTAGACGGTGTCCCCCTCCCCGCAGGGACCGCGAGCAGAAAGCCACGGCCGAGGACACGGGGAAACTGTGACCCCAGCGGGCACACGGAAGGGTCGGTTTCCTCATTAAAATGGTGCCCGCCGGGAGGTGCCATGCTACGGGCGTGCGCGAGCCTGGGAGACGCTGCAGGCAGAAGAATGGGTCGCGGCCCCTCCATCCCACGCAGCCTCCAACATTTGCAGAGAGCTCAGCTTCCCCAGCCCTCCCATACCTCTGGTTCTGTGGAACTCCTTAAAGGAACATTTTTAGTTAATTACCCAGCCTTTGTACCTACCCCTGGCTGGCCATCCAGGGGTTACTCTCTCTCCCCCCCTAACCCCCAACTTATCATTGAACCCTGGTTATTGTAATACCCCCACCAACACACTAACCGCTTAGACGCCAGGGCGAATGATGTCACAGCTTCCTGTTGGCCTACGGGTCAGGGTTTTTAGCGGCCATTTTGTTGAGTACTGCGCCGGTTGTAAACGCGACACGTTTTTGTAGAGGACGCGGCTCCGGGTAACGGTCAAACGCTTGCTTGGAAACCAGTGCGGGTGGGGGGGGGGGGGGGGGTCCGCGTAGCACGCCAAGACAACAGATTCTGCGTTTCCACTGGCGCCAGGAGCCAAACGATGTCGCCATGTCACTGTCTGTACGGGGGGGGGGCAAGCGCTCCCACTTTTTATGGGGAGTCGGCAGGCGGCGTTATAGGGAGGGTGTAAATAGAACAAGGAGGAAGTATAGGGGAGCAGTTACATGACGTAGCAGCAGCTATATGGGACAACAGGAGGGGCCATATAGATCAGTTATATGGGGCAACAGGAGGAGTTATAGGGAGAGGTTATTTGTGGTAATAGAAGGGGTTATATGGGGTAATAGGTGTTCTATGGAGCGGTTATATGGGGTATTAGGAGGGGTGTTATAGGGCAACAAGAGGAGTTATAGGGAGAGGTTATATGGGGTAAAAGAAGGAGTTATAGGGAGGGGTTATATGGGGTAATAGGAGGAGTTATAGGGAGTGGTTATATGGGGTAATAGGAGGAGTTATAGGGAGGGGTTATATGGGGTAATAGGAGGAGTTATAGGGAGGGGTTATATGGGGGAATAGGAGGAGTTATAAGGAACAGTTATATGGGGTAATATGAGGAGTTATAGGGAGGGTTGATATGGGGTAATAGGAGGAGTTATAGGGAGGGGTTATATGGGGTAATAGGAGGAGTTATAGGGAGAGGTTATATGGGGCAATAGGAGGAGTTATAGGGAGAGGAAATTTGGGGCAATAGGAGGAGTTATATGGGGCAATAGGAGGAGTTATAGGGAGGGGTTATATGGGGTAATAGGAGGAGTTATAGGGAGGGGTTATATGGGGTAATAGGAGGAGTTATAGGGAGCGGGTATATGGGGTAATAGGAGGAGTTATAGGGAGTGGTTATATGGGGTAATAGGAGGAGTTATAGGGAGGGGTTATATGGGGTAATAGGAGGAGTTATAGGGAGGGGTTATATGGGGTAATAGGAGGAGTTATAGGGAGAAGTTATATGGGGTAATAGGAGTTATAGGGAGCGGTTATATGGGGTAATAGGAGGAGTTATAGGGAGGTTATATGGGGTAATAGGAGGAGTTATAGGGAGGGTTATATGGGGTAATAGAGGGAGTTATAAGGAGCAGTTATTTGAAGTATTAGGAGATTTAGGGAGGGGTTAAGTGGAGGGAATAGGAGACGTTTGTGATGAGTTAAGTGACGCACATGTAAAATAAAATGGACCCCACCTCGCCTGTCCCGCTCCGGGCCCAACGACGTCCAGAGACGGCGAACGATTCTTTACACCACAATGTAAATAAAACCCAAGTGCCGGGTAAGTAAATAAAAGGGTCGGTAGGGTACAGCGAAACGTCTCTCTGCCTGAATACATCGGCCCCACAGACATTTTTATTAAGGGTAAGCTCCGCTGCCCGTGGGGCGACGGGTTAAAACAAGATGGCCGCCGGCCTGCCTCTCACTATAAATACTCCAAGGATCTACAAGTAACACAGTTGCTGAGGGGGGGGGGTGAGGCAGATGGAGAGGTGGGCCGAGCGGTGACGAGCATTCAAGGTGGCATCGGGTCACTGGCGGGGGGGGAGCGGACACCCAACCAAAAATCCGTGGCTGGGGGGGATGTCCAAACGCTTGCAATGCCACGGCGGAACGGAAGCAAACCGGGGTCAGGAAGCGACAGACGGGAGTCTACGGAGACACTAGTGCTGGCGGGAAGTGGAACGTGGCAGCCGGGAGGGCGGGACACGAGGGGGGTTAGGTTCCTTTGGGCGGTGTCCATTTTAGGCAGCCGGGGTCCATGTTCTTATTGCTGTTGGAGCGCTTGGCCTCTTTCGCTGCCCACTCGTCGATGAGATCCTAGTGAGAGGGACACGAAAGGATGGGTGAGTCGAAAAGGTTCCCGTCGGTGACGGAAGCTCAAACTGGCCACCGCCCGCGCAGCTCAACCTGGCCACCGCCCGCGCAGCTCAAACTGGCCACCGCCCGCGCAGCTCAAACTGGCCACCGCCCGCGCAGCTCAAACTGGCCACCGCCCGCGCAGCTCAAACTGGCCACCGCCCGCGCAGCTCAAACTGGCCACCGCCCGCGCAGCTCAAACTGGCCACCGCCCGCGCAGCTCAAACTGGCCACCGCCCGCGCAGCTCAAACTGGCCACCGGCCGCGCAGCTCAAACTGGCCACCGCCCGCGCAGCTCAAACTGGCCACCGCCCGCGCAGCTCAAACTGGCCACCGGCCGCGCAGCTCAAACTGGCCACCGGCCGCGCAGCTCAAACTGGCCACCGCGCGCGCAGCTCAAACTGGCCACCGCCCGCGCAGCTCAAACTGGTGGCACCTTTCCCCCCCCCCCACATTGACCTCCCCCCCCCCCAAGCTCAAACTGGTGCCCGCAGACAAAACCGTCCTCTCGGAACATGGCGGCACACGGAGAGAAACCGTGAAGTCCTCCGCTTAGCGGGATTATTTCATGGCAATGCGAAGCTTTCTTAATACGTTAAACACGTTATTAACCAAGGTACCCGGGTTTTTAGTTCATCGGGGGAGCCGGGCACGGGAATACGGAGATCGGAAATGGCCGGTTACATACGGATAACGGACCCATTTAAAACAAAAAATAAAATAATGGAAGTAAGCGGGATATTAGAGAATGACACGGGTAGGGTATACGTACATTTGTGAACACTGTGACGTGGTGTGTGTGTATGTGGTTGGTATGTGTGTGTATGTGGTTGGTGTGTGTGTGTATGTGGTTGGTGTGTGTGTGTATGTGGTTGGTGTGTGTTTGTATGTGGTTGGTGTGTGTGTATATGTGGTTGGTGTGTGTGTATATGTGGTTGGTGTGTGTGTATATGTGGTTGGTGTGTGTTGTTGGTGGGTGTGTGGTTGGTGGGTGTGTGGTTGGTGGGTGTGTGGTGTGTGGTTGGTGGGTGTGTGGTGTGTGGTTGGTGGGTGTGTGGTGTGTGGTTGGTGGGTGTGTGGTGTGTGGTTGGTGGGTGTGTGGTGTGTGGTGTGTGGTTGGTGGGTGTGTGGTGTGTGGTGTGTGGGTGTGTGGTGTGTGGTTGGTGGGTGTGTGGTGTGTGGTTGGTGGGTGTGTGGTGTGTGGTGTGTGGTGTGTGGTTGGTGGGTGTGTGGTTGGTGTGTGGGTGGTTGGTGTGTGGGTGGGGGGGTGTGGGGGTGGTTGGTTGGTGTGTGGGTGGTTGGTGTGTGGGTGGGGGTGTGTGTGGTTGGTTGGTGTGTGGTGTGTGGGTGGTTGGTGTGTGGGTGGGGGTGTGTGTGTGGTTGGTTGGTGTGTGGGTGGGGGGGGGTGGTTGGTTGGTGTGTGTGTGTGTGGTTGGTGTGTGTGTGGTGTGTGGGTGGTTGGTGTGTGGTGTGTGGTTGGTGTGTGGTGTGTGGGTGGTTGGTGTGTGGTGTGTGGTTGGTGTGTGGTGTGTGGGTGGTTGGTGTGTGGTGTGTGGTGTGTGGGTGGTTGGTGTGTGTGTGGGTGTGTGGTTGGTGGGTGTGTGGTTGGTGTGTGTGTGGGTGTGTGGGTGTGTGGTTGGTGTGTGTGGCACTGGGATGGTCGCTCGGGGGGGGAACGGGACGGCGTTCGCACTTCCAGCAATGACACCCCCAGAGAATCCCTCGTTCCTCCCATTAATGTAGGTTTTGGGGGGGGGGGGGGGGGCACGGTGACGGCGGCGGGACAGCGGTGGAGCTTCTTTACCTGCCGCTTCAGCACGAGGTGCTTCCCTTTCCAGTACTTGAGCATCTGCAGGGACTGCAGCGTGCTGACTATGTCCACGGGGTTCACGGCCGTCTCCTGGCTGATCTCTGCAACACACAGAACCCCCCCGGGGGCGGAGACCCTCCGAGGGAGGCCCGCACCACGGGAGCGGGGTAACAGGGTGAGCGCGTCGCAAAGGGCTTCCGCACGGGGGCGGGGCGTTCGTGCGCAGGCGCCGAGTCATCGTGCGCACACTCCTTCATTACACACAAGTCCAGCGGGTTTAATAGAAGATACCTGCGCGCCTATACTCTTTATAGCTATACACTGCGGCTCGCCGACACTCTGCATTTTGTATACACAGCAGGCCCCTGCCATTAACAGATACTCGGCCCCATTATACGCTGCATCGTGGTAGACCGCCGAGGATCCAACCCTGGAGGGTAATTCTGGATCCAACACACACGCGTCGGTGGATATAGAGTAAGGGCCCTTTACATACTCTCCCCGTTACCGTTACGCGGGGCCCGCGGCCCCCCCCCCCGCCGCCCGCGCGCACACCGCTCCCTCTCCCCCCTGCCTCACCTTTGATGGAGATCTCCTTGCCTTGGAAGGTGTGCAGGTACCGGAGCAGCACCTCCTTCCAGTAGCTGCGGTAGCTGATGAGCCCCAGGTCGGAGAGCGGCCGCTCCGGGGAGCCCACCTTCTCCTCCACTTTGGACAGCAAGTAACCTGGGGACAGAGGAGGGCGTCGGAGGTCACTACCGGGGGCCGTCCGTCGCCTGGTGTCACTACAAGGTCGGGGGGTCGTAGTCTCTGCGCGGCCCGGGAAAATGCTGGCTTAATCAGGGAACAGAAGGTCCGTCGGCAGATAAGGTGCCATGTCCCGCCCCGCCAGCTCGTCCCCCTCCCTGCTGCGACGTCTGCGACCCTGTGAGATCACAGGCGCTTTCGTATATTTAGGTGCCTGTCCTAATCCCTTTGCTGTATCATTTTCACCCCCACCCCCGCTGCTGGGAGGCTGCTCATTGTACCCACAACTCCTTTCGGTAAAGGACTTTCCACACAAAATCTGAGGCGCGTGTGAGGCGTGGGGCGCGTGTGAGGCGTGGGGCGCGTGTGAGGCGTGGGGCGCGGTGCAGGGGGGGGGGCGGTGCAGGGGGGGGGGCGGTGCAGGGGGGGGCGGTGCAGGGGGGGGGGCGGTGCAGGGGGGGGCGGTGCAGGGGGGGGCGGTGCAGGGGGGGGCGGTGCAGGGGGGGGCGGTGCAGGGGGGGGCGGTGCAGGGGGGGGCGGTGCAGGGGGGGGGCGGTGCAGGGGGGGGCGGTGCAGGGGGGGGCGGTGCAGGGGGGGGCGGTGCAGGGGGGGGCGGTGCAGGGGGGGGTGGTGCAGGGGGGGGTGGTGCAGGGGGGGGTGGTGCAGGGGGTGGTGGTGCGGGGAGTGCGGTGCGGGGGGTGCGGTGCGAGGGGGTGTGGTGCGGGGGGTGGTGGTGCGGGGGGTGGTGGTGCGGGGGGTGCGTGACGACTTCCTGGAGCAGTGCTGCGCTTGTGACGGTGTGTACTGAAGGGGGAAACTTACTGAAATCTATGAGCATTTTGCCGTAGCCTTGGCGCATGTACTGCGGCATCGTCAGGATACAGGACACGTTGTAGTTTAGGAAGGAATTTTTCTCCTAAAAATCAAAGAATTGGGTCATTAATACGTCGCTGTCATCTGCGTGTCAGACGCCTCATATACATCAACTGAAGCCCTGTACATGTGAAGAAGAGACCTGTGAGGTTTGGAAAGCTCTGAACATGTGAAGAAGAGACCTGTGAGGTTTGGGAAGCTCTGTACATGTGAAGAAGAGACCTGTGAGGTTTGGGAAGCTCTGTACATGTGAAGAAGAGACCTGTGAGGTTTGGGAAGCCCTGTACATGTGAAGAAAAGACCTGTGAGGTTTGGGAAGCTCTGTACATGGGAAGAAGAGACCTGTGAGGTTTGGGAAGCTCTGTACAGGTGAAGAAGAGACCTGTGAGGTGTGAATAGCTCTGTACATGTGAAGAGACCTGCGAGGTTTGGAAAGCTCTGTACACATTTAGGAGAGACCTGTGAGGTTTGGGAAGCTCTGTACACGTGAAGAAGAGACCTGCGAGGTTTGGAAAGCTCTGTATTCACCATTTGAACCTGTAAAGAACTTATTACCGACTCAACGATGTTCTCCTCTCAGGGCCAAAGTTAAGTAACGGCAGCGGCTTGTTTAATAGTTCAAATATATGAGCTTGAACCTACGTACATTAATCCCATGACTACGGGTGTGTGTATAACACGTTACAGGGAATATCTCTGTGGTAATGGGAGGACGGGGATCTCCTGTGATCAGGCTGTTTTATATACAGGAGGCAGATCAGTTTGGTTACACCTTGACGTTGGTATGCAGGCTTATGACGCTTTGGCCAAAGGGTTACCCAAATAACCACGTATTTAATATTATTATTGAAGTATTTTACTTTATACTGTTCATTATATATGTTCTGTCAATGGGATGTAGCATTGGGCACCCCCTGTCTCCTCTTGTATGCATTTGCCACGCTCAGTAGCTCTCTGGTTGACATCAATATATATTCATCACGTGGTGGGTGTGGGAGTTTGAGCTAGCTGGGAATGTGTGTTTTATATACAGGCGACGTCACCGCGGGACGTGGGAGGCTTCCAAACGCCGCCATTACATGAACCCCCAACTAACCAGAGCTACCAAGCAGAGGGTTCCCACGGAGCGGGGATGAACGGGTTTCATATGTGGGGGACCCCGCTTGCATCAACCCGATGGTCGGTATAAATAAGAATAAAGGGAGTGTGTAAAACGTGTGGCTTTTTCGGGCGGCCCCATTGAACCCCTTGGGTCAGGCGGGCGGCCGTCGCACCTTGGAGAAGTAGCCGATGAGGTGACAGCCGGTGTTGTCGGCTTCCGTCATGACGTAGAACAGGAACGGTTCCACGTCGTAATATAGCGTCTTGTGGTCCAGGAAGAGCTTGGCGAGAAGGCACAGGTTCTGGCAGTAAATCTGGGGGGCGACACAGACACGGTGAGGGGGGGACGGGACGTGAGCCCGAAAATAAGATGCGGGGGGTCCCCCCACCCAGGGGCAGCGACGGCAATACCTTGTTTTTCTTCCCGTCCACTTCGAAGACCGAGATGGACGCCTTGCGGTAAATCTCGTCTCCTGGGGGGTGTTTCCACACGCACTTAGCCTGCCGATAAAGGGGAGACACGTTACAGGGTAGGGGGCAAAGTGACCTAATGACAGGGACGTGTTTAATGGGTTAAAGGGTCAGTCCCACGTAGGGACAAAGTGACCTAATGACAGGGACGTGTTTAATGGGTTAAAGGGTCAGTCCCACGTAGGGGCAAAGTGACCTAATGACAGGGACGTGTTTAATGGGTTAAAGGGTCAGTCCCACGTAGGGGCAAAGTGACGTGTTTAATGGGTTAAAGGGTCAGTCCCACGTAGGGGCAAAGTGACCTAATGACAGGGACGTGTTTAATGGGTTAAAGGGTCAGTCCCACGTAGGGACAAAGTGACCTAATGACAGGGACGTGTTTAATGGGTTAAAGGGTCAGTCCCACGTAGGAGCAAAGTGACCTAATGACAGTGACGTGGTTAATGGGTTAAAGGGTCAGTCCCACGTAGGGGCAAAGTGACCTAATGACAGGGGCGTGTTTAATGGGTTAAAGGGACAGTCCCACGTAGGGGCAAAGTGACCTAATGACAGGGACGTGTTTAATGGGTTAAAGGGTCAGTCCCACGTAGGGACAAAGTGACCTAATGACAGGGACGTGTTTAATGGGTTAAAGGGTCAGTCCCACGTAGGAGCAAAGTGACCTAATGACAGGGACGTGTTTAATGGGTTAAAGGGTCAGTCCCACGTAGGAGCAAAGTGACCTAATGACAGTGACGTGGTTAATGGGTTAAAGGGTCAGTCCCACGTAGGGGCAAAGTGACCTAATGACAGGGGCGTGTTTAATGGGTTAAAGGGGCAGTCCCACGTAGGGGCAAAGTGACCTAATGACAGGGACGTGTTTAATGGGTTAAAGGGTCAGTCCCACGTAGGGGCAAAGTGACCTAATGACAGGGACGTGTTTAATGGGTTAAAGGGTCAGTCCCACGTAGGGACAAAGTGACCTAATGACAGGGACGTGTTTAATGGGTTAAAGGGACAGTCCCACGTAGGGGCAAAGTGACCTAATGACAGGGACGTGTTTAATGGGTTAAAGGGTCAGTCCCACGTAGGGACAAAGTGACCTAATGACAGGGACGTGTTTAATGGGTTAAAGGGTCAGTCCCACGTAGGAGCAAAGTGACCTAATGACAGTGACGTGGTTAATGGGTTAAAGGGTCAGTCCCACGTAGGGGCAAAGTGACCTAATGACAGGGACGTGTTTAATGGGTTAAAGGGACAGTCCCACGTAGGGGCAAAGTGACCTAGTGACAGGGACGTGTTTAATGGGTTAAAGGGTCAGTCCCACGTAGGGGCAAAGTGACCTAGTGACAGGGACGTGTTTAATGGGTTAAAGGGTCAGTCCCACGTAGGGGCAAAGTGACCTAATGACAGGGGCGTGTTTAATGGGTTAAAGGGACAGTCCCACGTAGGGGCAAAGTGACCTAATGACAGGGACGTGTTTAATGGGTTAAAGGGTCAGTCCCACGTAGGAGCAAAGTGACCTAATGACAGTGACGTGGTTAATGGGTTAAAGGGTCAGTCCCACGTAGGGGCAAAGTGACCTAATGACAGGGACGTGTTTAATGGGTTAAAGGGACAGTCCCACGTAGGGGCAAAGTGACCTAGTGACAGGGACGTGTTTAATGGGTTAAAGGGTCAGTCCCACGTAGGGGCAAAGTGACCTAGTGACAGGGACGTGTTTAATGGGTTAAAGGGTCAGTCCCACGTAGGGGCAAAGTGACCTAATGACAGGGGCGTGTTTAATGGGTTAAAGGGACAGTCCCACGTAGGGGCAAAGTGACCTAATGACAGGGACGTGTGTAATGGGTTAAAGGGACAGTCCCACATAGGGGCAAAGTGCCCTAATGGTACGGTTACTATCCGCAGGGGAGAGAGGCCACGCGGTACGTTACAAGCCGTGGGGGAGATGACCGCGCGGGGCGGTTACTTGCCGCGGGGTGCGGGGTGCGGGGGGGAGCGCGCTCACCATGTGCCTCCTTAGTATAGTTTGACTCTTCATGTACTTCAGGCAGAATTCGCACATGTACAGGCGGCCCAGCCTGGCGTACTCCTCGGGGTAGGGCGAGTGGTACCACGTGTCCAGCTCGTAGCGCCCGAACACGATGGTCTTGATCATGTTGCTCCCTTCCGTGATCTGGCCCTGGAGGCGAAGCTTTTCCTGCGGAGGAGAGAGGAACAGGATTGCAGAGGGGGGGCGACAATAACATCCGAGGAGTAGCCAAACGCACTGCAGCACCTCGTTAAGCGGCTAATTAATCCCTGGAGTCCCAAGAGCCGGCACATCGGGAAGGTGGTGGGACGCCAAGGGGAAACTATACACCCGGTGTGTCCCATTTTATAATCTCTCCCCTATTATAATGTGCAATGACATAGGGGCACATAGAAACGGCAGGAATATATGCAGAGACGCGCACACAGAGACGCGCACACAGAGACGCGCACACAGACGCGCACACAGAGACGCGCACGCAGAGACGCGCACGCAGAGACGCGCACGCAGAGACGCGCACACAGGGACGCGCACACAGGGACGCGCACACAGGGACGCGCACACAGGGACGCGCACACAGGGACGCGCACACAGGGACGCGCACACAGGGACGCGCACACAGAGACGCGCACACAGAGACGCGCACACAGAGACGCGCACACAGAGACGCGCACACAGAGACGCGCACACAGAGACGCGCACACAGAGACGCGCACACAGAGACGCGCACACAGAGACGCGCACACAGAGACGCGCACACAGAGACGCGCACACAGAGACGCGCACACAGAGACGCGCACACAGAGCCGCGCACACAGAGAGGCGCACACAGAGACGCGCACACAGAGACGCGCACACAGAGACGCGCACACAGAGACGCGCACACAGAGACGCGCACACAGAGAGAGGCAGACACAGAGAGAGGCAGACACAGAGAGAGGCAGACACAGAGAGAGGCAGACACAGAGAGACACACAGAGAGACACAGAGAGAGGCAGACACAGAGAGAGGCAGACACAGAGAGAGGCAGACACAGAGAGAGGCAGACACAGAGAGACACAGAGAGACAGAGAGAGGCAGACACAGAGAGAGGCAGACACAGAGAGAGGCAGACACAGAGAGAGGCAGACACAGAGAGAGGCAGAGAGAGGCAGACACAGAGAGAGGCAGACACAGAGAGACACAGAGAGACAGAGAGAGGCAGACACAGAGAGAGGCAGACACAGAGAGAGGCAGACACAGAGAGAGGCAGAGAGAGGCAGACACAGAGAGAGGCAGACACAGAGAGACACAGAGAGACAGAGAGAGGCAGAGAGAGGCAGACACAGAGAGAGGCAGACACAGAGAGAGGCAGACACAGAGAGAGGCAGAGAGAGGCAGACACAGAGAGAGGCAGACACAGAGAGACACAGAGAGACAGAGAGAGGCAGAGAGAGGCAGACACAGAGAGAGGCAGACACAGAGAGAGGCAGACACAGAGAGAGGCAGACACAGAGAGAGGCAGACACAGAGAGAGGCAGACACAGAGAGACACAGAGAGACACAGAGAGACAGAGAGAGGCAGACACAGAGAGAGGTAGACACAGAGAGACACAGAGAGACACAGAGAGACACAGAGAGACACAGAGAGACACAGAGACACACAGAGTTGTGATAGTGAACGCCATATTCCTATGGTTACAATGCGACCCAGCACATATACTCCATCCTGATCTACACTCCGCCCCACAATGAGCCGCCACGTTTCCTGGTTATGCTCTGTAGAGTGTAAGCTCTCGGGATCAGGCCCTCATTACTTCCTGTATGTGTCTGCGCCTGTATATCCTTCCGTGTGTGTAATATACAGCTCCCTGTACCCCACACTGTACCGCGCCGCACGTCTGCGCGCATTACCAGGTCCTCCGACGCTCGGGCCTGCGCCCTTCGGAACAGCTCAAGGTCGTACTCGCTGGTCAGGTTCTCCAGAAGGGGCTCCTTGGTGTTGCCGTAGTTCTGCCGGTGTTCCTGCCGAGCACAAGATGTTCCCCTTACCGCCCGGGTACAGACACAGGGTAACGAGTACCCGCTCATTGCACCAGCCTCAGGTTCGGAGCGGCCGCCCGCGAGACGTTCCTGTCCCGGCAGGACATACAGACACAGAGTACGCTCCCCTACTCCTTACAGAGAGTCACAGTCCCATCTTTACACACACCGCTTACACAGCCGCCAGGACAAGGGACCTCTGTGGTCCTCAGAGCTTGCACTCTAACCACTAGTCTGCAAGATCAGGGGTGCGCAAAGTTTTCTACCTGCGCCCCCCTGCCGGGTCTGCCCTTCTGTTCGTTCCCCCCCTCCCCTCCCCGGCGTCAAATGACGCTGCTGGGTCATGTGACGTCATGTTGGCAACGCATTATCAGGTGACCCCCACGGCGTCATTTGACGCCGGGTTGCCATGACGACATGACGCAGAGAGTTTTACAGAGGCCTCACGCGATCCCCGGCATTTCATTTAAATGCCTTTGAGGAAGCGCGGGGCACCTGTAACCGCCGCGCCCCCCCTCCCCCGCCCCAGTCCCCCCCTTTGCACACCCGTGTTCTGGATAACACTGTACAATCCTCCAACTCTTACACACAATACACCGCACAGGATATTATTCCCTGTATACAGACTGTCTCAAGTGTGTTTATTAAAGACAGGCATCGCCAGATGTGACCCCTTAACTATGTCACTGCTATTAGGACACGTTACCCCTAGGGGGGGCTGACCCGTTCCTCATGTTACTGCCATTAGTACTTACAGGAGAGCCAGCTGGCACAGAGATGGGGGGGGCAGTAACCCCGGCTCCCCGTGCTGGCACAGAGATGGGGGGCAGTAACCCCGGCTCCCCGTGCTGGCACAGAGATGGGGGGGCAGTAACCACGGCTCCCCGTGCTGGCACAGAGATGGGGGGCAGTAACCCCGGCTCCCCGTGCTGGCACAGAGATGGGGGGGCAGTAACACCGGCTCCCAGGGCTGGCACAGAGATGGGGGGGGGCAGTAATCCTGGCTCCCCGGGCTAGCACAGAGATGGGGGGCAGTAACCACGGCTCCCCGTGCTGGCACAGAGATGGGGGGGCAGTAACCCCGGCTCCCCGGGCTGGCACAGAGATGGGGTGGCAGTAACCCCGGCTCGGCACAGAGATGGGGGGGCAGTAACCCCGGCTCCCCGTGCTGGCACAGAGATGGGGGGGCAGTAACCCCGGCTCCCCGGGCTGGCACACGGATGGGGGGCAGTAACCCCGGCTCCCCGGGCTGGCACAGGGATGGGGGGCAGTAACCCCGGCTCCCCGGGCTGGCACAGAGATGGGGGGGGGGCAGTAACCCCGGCTCCCCGTGCTGGCACAGAGATGGGGGGCAGTGACCCCGGCTCCCCGTGCTGGCACAGAGATGGGGGGGGCAGTAACCCCGGCTCCCCGGGCTGGCACAGAGATGGGGGGGCAGTAACCCCGGCTCCCCGGGCTGGCACAGAGATGGGGGGCAGTAACCCCGGCTCCCCCGGGCTGGCACAGAGATGGGGGGGCAGTAACCCCGGCTCCCCGGGCTGGCACAGAGATGGGGGGCAGTAAACCCGGCTCCCCGTGCAGGCACAGAGATGGGGGGGCAGTAACCCCGGCTCCCCGGGCTGGCACAGAGATGGGGGGGGCAGTAACCCCGGCTCCCCGGGCTGGCACAGAGATGGGGGGGGCAGTAACCC
The DNA here is from genome assembly GCF_040206685.1 of Ascaphus truei. NCBI lineage: Eukaryota > Metazoa > Chordata > Amphibia > Anura > Ascaphidae > Ascaphus > Ascaphus truei. The sequence continues at coordinate 6,072,681 of NC_134505.1, read as the reverse complement.
CGGCTCCCCGGGCTGGCAGAGATGGGGGGGGGGGCAGTAACCCCGGCTCCCCGTGCTGGCACAGAGATGGTGGGGCAGTAACCCCGGCTCCCCGTGCTGGCACAGAGATGGGGGGCAGTAACCCCAGCTCGGCACAGAGATGGGGGGGCAGTAACCCCAGCTCCCCGGGCTGGCACAGAGATGGGGGGGCAGTAACCCCGGCTCCCCGTGCTGGCACAGAGATGGGGGGGCAGTAACCCCGGCTCCCCGGGCTGGCACAGAGATGGGGGGGCCAGTAACCCCGGCTCCCCGGGCTGGCACAGAGATGGGGGGCAGTAACCCCGGCTCCCTGGGCTGGCACAGAGATGGGGGGGGGGGACAGTAACCCCGGCTCCCCGGGCTGGCACAGAGATGGGGTGGCAGTAACCCCGGCTCCCCGGGCTGGCACAGAGATGGGGGGCAGTAACCCCGGCTCCCCGTGCTGGCACAGAGATGGGGCGGCAGTAACTCCGGCTCCCCGTGCTGGCACAAAGATGGGGGGGGGCAGAAACCCCGGCTCCCCGGGCTGGCACAGAGATGGGGGGGCAGTACCCCGGCTCCCCGGGCTGGCACAGAGATGGGGGGGCCAGTAACCCCGGCTCCCCGGGCTGGCACAGAGATGGGGGGCAGTAACCCCGGCTCCCCAGGCTGGCACAGAGATGGGGGGGGGGGCAGTAACCCCGGCTCCCCGGGCTGGCACATAGATGGGGTGGCAGTAACCCCGGCTCCCCGGGCTGTCATAGAGATGGGGTTGGGCAGTAACCCCGGCTCCCCGGGCTGGCACAGAGATGGGGGGGGGCAGTAACCCCGGCTCCCCGGGCTGGCACAGAGATGGGGGCCTTTAACCCCGGCTCCCCGGGCTGGCACAGAGATGGGGGGGCAGTAACCCCGGCTCCCCGGGCTGGCACAGAGATGGGGGGGGCAGTAACCCCGGCTCCCCGTGCTGGCACAGAGATGGGGGGGCAGTAACCCCGGCTCCCCGGGCTGGCACAGAGATGGGGGCCTGTAACCCCGGCTCCCCGGGCTGGCACAGAGATGGGGGGCCTGTAACCCCGGCTCCCCGGGCTGGCACAGAGATGGGGGCCTGTAACCCCGGCTCCCCGGGCTGGCACAGAGATGGGGGGCCTGTAACCCCGGCTCCCCGGGCTGGCACAGAGATGGGGGCCTGTAACCCCGGCTCCCCGGGCTGGCACAGAGATGGGGGGCCTGTAACCCCGGCTCCCCGGGCTGGCACAGAGATGGGGGGCCAGTGCCGCTTGCTTCATACCATGTACTTCTCTTTCTGCTCCTTCGTTAGGCCAGAGTTGCGTTTCTTCCTCAGCTCTGTCACTTTCTCTTTGTACCTCAGCTGCCGCTCTGTGGGAGCCTGAAAAACAAGAGCAACCATATTCCAGTGTCTTCCAAACCCCCGGCATGCCCCCCCCCTCCCCCCTCCCCCATACCAAGGGTCAGCCAACAAAACAAACCCCTTTAAGGCCTCTCGCCCCCTACATGCTCCATTTCCCCCTTCCCAGAATCCTCCAGTGGTGGCCGCCATCTCGGGAGACGTGATAAGCCGGTTGACCTGGGCCAGAGCCGGGGGGGAGAAGGTAACGTTCTTACCTGGTGCCTTGTAGCATGCCTGTTATTCTCATCCTGTCTGTGGGACAACAGCCGGTCTTCTACCTGCTTGTCCCGGCTCTGTGCTCTTACCTGAAATTCAGCACAAGTCTGTAAATGTAATCACGGATGTGTCAGACCAACCTCCTTGTGGAACGCGTACGCACTACATCAGCACGAACCCCCCCGCCCCCCCCCCCAGTCCCCTCCCCCCCGTCACCTCGCGTACACAAAGTGCCAAGACTCACGGGGTTGGGTTACAAGACATAGGGGGTTACCTTGCACTCGTCGGCCGACAGGTTGTGATACAGGGGGCACCCCGAGATGGAGAAATGCCGCTCGTGTTTCCCCGTGAGGTGGCCTAGGGAGAGACGGACAGAAGCCATAGTGTAAAACAGAGGGACCTGCGCTGAAGCTGGGACCGATTGCGCCACCTGTGAGGAAGCTGGGACTGATTGCGCCACCTGTGCTGAAGCTGGGACTGATTGAGCCACCTGTGCTGAAGCAGGGGCTGATTGAGCCACCTGTGCTGAAGCAGGGAACGATTGCGCCACCTGTGCTGAAGCTGGGAACGATTGCGCCACCTGCGCTGAAGCTGGGATATCCGGAAAACCTGGCCTTGTTGGTGGCCCTGGAGGACCGCAGTGGACCCTCCCCTGGTGTAGTACGACCCATCTCCAGCAGATCCCCCAAGCTTATCTCCTTCCCTAGCTGTTCTGGAACTTCCCATTGGGCTAGGCCTAAAAGCCTGCACTGCTAGTGTGTCCGCATGGCTGGGTCGCTCCGCCACGCAGCTTGGGGTCATGTCAGGTCTACGAATGGTTGCCAAGTGATGGGGGGGGGGGGGGGGGGATTGGACACAAATGTAGGCATTAAAATACACCGTCAGCACCAGTAACCCAGGGAAACAGAGCTCCCACTGTATACAGATCAACCCCCTTATAACGCTGTGCTTGGGGTCCAAAGAATCACACCGCGTTATAAGCGGATCGCGTTAGAAATAATCAGTGGTTGACAAATCACCAAAAAATCTACTCGCCACACAAAAAAATCTACTCGCCACCTAGTACCAAACGTGTGCTGCTTGGGCCAATATTTACTCGCCCGGGGGTTAAATCCACTCGCCCGGGGCGAGCAAATGTATAGGTTTGTCGAACACTGGAAATAATGTACCGTTGTATGCATTGTACAATAAAGTATTTAAGGCACCAATAATCGTGTTGTACAGTATTCCTACATACGATAAATTGGGAGCCACGCGTACATCGCGCTATAAGTGGATCCGCGCTGTAGCGGATCGCGTTATAACAGGTTGAGCTGTAGTATGGGGAACAGGCCTTCATAACCCTTTAGTGTGGCGCCTAGATGAATGGATGGGATTATTGGAACACGGAACACACACACACCACACACACCACACACACACACACACACACCACACACACCACACACACACACACACACCACACACACACACCACACACACACACCACACACACACACACCACACACACCGGATTACCTAACGAGTTGCAGCCCGGCGTGGGGCACTTCATGTTGAAGTTGTAGCTCTCGTGGAAGCGCCGGCGCTTGGGCCGGTGCGAGAGGTCGCTGCCCGAGTCCTTCAGCGACAGGTCCTTGGCCAGGCTCTCGTCGTGCGACACGTTGGCGCTGGAGATGTCGATGTCCGACTCGGACGACGGGGCGTTCCCCGTCGGGGTGCGGGGCGGCGACTCGTCGTGGTCGCCGGCGTTTTTAGCGTCTGTTTACCGACAAAAACACGAAAGATTCTGACTTTGGACGAGGTTGGTGCTCGGAGATATATATCTACGCACACACACACAGAAACGGACACTCCTTGCGTGCCTCTAATCCTACGACGCAGACAGCGAGACAAGCAGCCGCCGGCGATCGGCGCTCCGCCGCACACCCCCGTACCTCTGTCACAAAAGTCGGCCGCCTGCTCGGTTTCCGATCCCGACGAGCGGGCCTGTCGGAGGGGGTATTTTTTCGGAGTCACGGGGGCGGGCTGCTGCTGGCTGCGGGTGACCCTCCGAGTGGAGTAGGCCGTGTCTTCTGCTCCAAACGGTTGCGCATTGCCGCCGGGGCTGGAATCTGGTTCAACACAAACCACAGTTTCATGTGTTGCCGCCAAACCCGCTCACGCCATGACCTCGGGAAACGAGAGAGCGGCGACCTGACCCGACCCCCGGGGAAACGAGAGCGGCGGCGGCGACCTGACCCCCGGGGAAACGAGAGAGCGGCGGCGGGGATCCGACCCCCGGGGAAACGAGAGAGCGGCGGCGGGGATCCGACCCCCGGGGAAACGAGAGAGCGGCGACCTGACCCGACCCCCGGGGAAACGAGAGAGCGGCAGCCTGACCCCCCCCCCCGGGGAAATGAGAGCGGCGGCGACCCGACCCCCGGGGAAACAAGAGCGCGGCGGCGGGGACCCGACCCCCGGGGAAACGAGAGAGCGGCGGCGACCCGACCCCCGGGGAAACGAGAGAGCGGCGGAGAGACCCGACCCCCGGGGAAACGAGAGAGCGGCGGCGACCCGACCCCCGGGGAAACGAGAGAGCGGCGGCGACCCGACCCCCGGGGAAACGAGAGAGCGGCGGCGACCCGACCCCCGGGGAAACAAGAGCGCGGCGACCTGACCCGACCCCCGGGGAAACGAGAGAGCTGCGGCGACCCGACCCCCGGGGAAATGAGAGCGGCGGCGAGACCCGACCCCCGGGGAAACGAGAGCGCGGCGGCAACCCGACCCCCGGGGAAACGAGAGAGCGGCGGCGACCCGACCCCCGGGGAAACGAGAGAGCGGCGGCGACCCGACCCCCGGGGAAACGAGAGAGCGGCGGCGAGACCCGACCCCCCGGGGAAATGAGAGAGCGGCGGAGAGACCCGACCCCGGGGGAAACGAGAGGGCGGCGACCCGACCCCCGGGGAAACGAGAGGGCGGCGACCCGACCCTGGGGGAAACGAGAGGGCGGCGACCCGACCCCGGGGGAAACGAGAGAGCGGCGGCGGGGACCCGACCCCCGGGGAAACGAGAGGGCGGCGGCGGGGACCCGACCCCCGGGGAAACGAGAGAGCGGCGGCGGGGACCCGACCCCAGGGGAAACGAGAGGGCGGCGGCGAGACCCGACCCCCGGGGAAACGAGAGAGCGGCGGCGACCCGACCCCCGGGGAAACGAGAGAGCGGAGGCGAGACCCGACCCCCGGGGAAACGAGAGAGCGGCGGCGAGACCCGACCCCCGGGGAAATGAGAGAGCGGCGGCGAGACCCAACCCCCCGGGGAAATGAGAGAGCGGCGGCGACCCGACCCCCGGGGAAACGAGAGGGCGGCGACCCGACCCCGGGGAAACGAGAGGGCGGCGACCCGACCCCGGGGGAAACGAGAGAGCGGCGGCGGGGACCCGACCCCCGGGGAAACGAGAGGGCGGCGACCCGACCCCGGGGGAAACGAGAGAGCGGCGGCGGGGACCCGACCCCCGGGGAAACGAGAGGGCGGCGGCGAGACCCGACCCCCGGGGAAACGAGAGAGCGGCGGCGAGACCCGACCCCCGGGGAAATGAGAGAGCGGCGGCGAGACCCGACCCCCGGGGAAATGAGAGAGCGGCGGCGGGGACCCGACCCCCGGGGAAACGAGAGAGCGGCGGCGACCCGACCCCCGGGGAAACGAGAGAGCGGAGGCGAGACCCGACCCCCGGGGAAACGAGAGAGCGGCGGCGAGACCCGACCCCCGGGGAAATGAGAGAGCGGCGGCGAGACCCGACCCCCCGGGGAAATGAGAGAGCGGCGGCGAGACCCGACCCCCCGGGGAAATGAGAGAGCGGCGGCGAGACCCGACCCCCCGGGGAAATGAGAGAGCGGCGGCGACCCGACCCCCGGGGAAATGAGAGAGCGGCGGCGAGACCCGACCCCCCGGGGAAATGAGAGAGCGGCGGAGAGACCCGACCCCGGGGAAACGAGAGAGCGGCGGCGGGGACCCGACCCCCGGGGAAATGAGAGAGCGGCGGCGAGACCCGACCCCGGGGAAAGGAGAGAGAGCGGCGGCGAGACCCGACCCCGGGGAAACGAGAGAGGCGGCGGCGAGACCCGACCCCCGGGGAAACGAGAGAGCGGCGAGACCCGACCCCCGGGGAAACGAGAGAGAGCGGCGGCGAGACCCGACCCCCGGGGAAACGAGAGAGCGGCGGCGAGACCCGACCCCCGGGGAAACGAGAGGGCGGCGACCCGACCCCGGGGGAAACGAGAGAGCGGCGGCGGGGACCCGACCCCCGGGGAAACGAGAGAGCGGCGGCGAGACCCGACCCCCGGGGAAACGAGAGGGCGGCGACCCGACCCCGGGGGAAACGAGAGAGCGGCGGCGGAGACCCGACCCCGGGGGAAACGAGAGAGCGGCGGCGGGGACCCGACCCCCGGGGAAACGAGAGAGCGGCGGCGAGACCCGACCCCCGGGGAAACGAGAGAGCGGCGGCGAGACCCGACCCCCGGGGAAACGAGAGAGCGGCGGCGAGACCCGACCCCCGGGGAAACGAGAGAGGCGGCGGCGACCCGACCCCCGGGGAAATGAGAGAGCGGCGGAGAGACCCGACCCCGGGGAAATGAGAGAGAGCGGCGGCGAGACCCGACCCCCGGGGAAACGAGAGAGAGCGGCGGCGAGACCCGACCCCCGGGGAAACGAGAGAGAGCGGCGGCGAGACCCGACCCCCGGGGAAACGAGAGAGCGGCGAGACCCGACCCCCGGGGAAACGAGAGAGAGCGGCGGCGAGACCCGACCCCCGGGGAAACGAGAGAGCGGCGAGACCCGACCCCCGGGGAAACGAGAGAGCGGCGGCGAGACCCGACCCCCGGGGAAATGAGAGAGCGGCGGCGAGACCCGACCCCCCGGGGAAACGAGAGAGGCGGCGGCAACGACCCGACCCCCGGGGAAACGAGAGAGCGGCGGCAACGACCCGACCCCGGGGAAAGGAGAGAGCGGCGGCAACGACCCGACCCCCGGGGAAACGAGAGAGCGGCGGCAACGACCCGACCCCGGGGAAAGGAGAGAGCGGCGGCAACGACCCGACCCCGGGGAAAGGAGAGAGCGGCGGCAACCCGACACCCGGGGAAACGAGAGAGCGGCGGCGGCGACCCGACCCCCGGGGAAACGAGAGAGCGGCGGCGACCCGACCCCCGGGGAAACGAGAGAGCGGCGGCGACCCGACACCCGGGGAAATGAGAGAGCGGCGGCGAGACCCGACCCCCGGGGAAACGAGAGAGCGGCGGCGACCCGACCCCCGGGGAAATGAGAGCGGCGGCGAGACCCGACCCCCGGGGAAACGAGAGAGCGGCGGCGACCTGACCCCCGGGGAAACGAGAGAGCGGCGGCGACCTGACCCCCGGGGAAACGAGAGAGCGGCGGCGACCCGACCCCCGGGGAAACGAGAGAGCGGCGGCGAGACCCGACCCCGGGGGAAACGAGAGAGCGGCGGCGACCCGACCCCCGGGGAAACGAGAGAGCGGCGGCGACCCGACCCCCGGGGAAACGAGAGAGCGGCGGCGACCCGACCCCCGGGGAAATGAGAGAGCGGCGGCGACCCGACCCCCGGGGAAACGAGAGAGCGGCGGCGAGACCCGACCCCCGGGGAAACAAGAGCGCGGCGGCGAGACCCGACCCCCGGGGAAATGAGAGCGCGGCGGCGGCGACCCGACCCCCGGGGAAACGAGAGAGCGGCGACCCGACCCCCGGGGAAACGAGAGAGCGGCGGCGAGACCCGGCCCCCCGGGGAAACGAGAGAGCGGCGGCGAGACCCGACCCCCGGGGAAATGAGAGAGCGGCGACCCGACCCCCGGGGAAACGAGAGAGCGGCGGCGAGACCCGACCCCCGGGGAAACGAGAGAGCGGCGGCGACCCGACCCCCGGGGAAACGAGAGAGCGGCGGCGACCCGACCCCCGGGGAAACGAGAGAGCGGCGGCGACCCGACCCCCGGGGAAACGAGAGAGCGGCGGCGACCCGACCCCCGGGAAACGAGAGAGAGCGGCGGGGACCCCCGGGGAAACGAGAGCGCGGCGGCGACCCGACCCCCGGGAAACGAGAGAGAGCGGCGGGGACCCGACCCCCGGGGAAACGAGAGAGAGCGGCGGCGACCCGACCCCCGGGGAAACGAGAGAGCGGCGGCGAGACCCGACCCCCGGGGAAACGAGAGAGCGGCGGCGAGACCCGACCCCCGGGGAAACGAGAGAGAGCGGCGGCGACCCGACCCCCCGGGGAAACGAGAGAGCGGCGGCGAGACCCGACCCCCGGGGAAACGAGAGAGCGGCGGCGAGACCCGACCCCCGGAGAAACGAGAGAGCGGCGGCGAGACCCGACCCCCGGGGAAACGAGAGAGCGGCGGCGACCCGACCCCCGGGGAAACGAGAGAGCGGCGGCGACCCGACCCGACCCCCGGGGAAACGAGAGAGCGGCGGCGAGACCCGACCCCCGGGGAAACGAGAGAGCGGCGGCGAGACCCGACCCCCGGGGAAATGAGAGAGCGGCGGCGACCCGACCCCCGGGGAAATGAGAGAGCGGCGGCGAGACCCGACCCCCGGGGAAATGAGAGAGCGGCGGCGACCCGACCCCCGGGGAAACGAGAGCGCGGCGGCGAGACCCGACCCCCGGGGAAACGAGAGAGCGGCGGCGAGACCCGACCCCCGGGGAAACGAGAGAGCGGCGGCGAGACCCGACCCCCGGGGAAACGAGAGAGCGGCGGCGAGACCCGACCCCCGGGGAAACGAGAGAGCGGCGGCGACCTGACCCGACCCCCGGGGAAACGAGAGAGCGGCGGCGAGACCCGACCCCCGGGGAAACGAGAGAGCGGCGGAGAGACCCGACCCCCGGGGAAACGAGAGCAGCGGCGGCGACCCGACCCCCGGGGAAACGAGAGCAGCGGCGACCCGACCCCCGGGGAAACGAGAGAGCGGCGGCGACCCGACCCCCGGGGAAACGAGAGAGAGCGGCGGCGACCCGACCCCCGGGGAAACGAGAGAGAGCGGCGGCGACCCGACCCCCGGGGAAACGAGAGAGAACGGCGGCGACCCGACCCCCGGGGAAACGAGAGCGGGCAGCCTGACCCCCCCCCCGGGAGACGAGAGCGGGCAGCCTGACCCCCCCCCCCGGAAGACGAGAGCGGGCAGCCTGACCCCCCCCCGGGAGACGAGAGCGGGCAGCCTGACCCCCCCGGGAGACGAGAGCGGGCAGCCTGACCCCCCCCCCGGAAGACGAGAGCGGGCAGCCTGACCCCCCCCCCCGGGAGACGAGAGCGGGCAGCCATGACCCCCCCGGGAGACGAGAGACTGGGCAGCCTGACCCCGGGAGACGAGAGCAGGCAGCCTGACCCCCCCCCCCCCCCGGGAGACGAGAGCAGGCAGCCTGACCCCCCCCCGGGAGACGAGAGCAGGCAGCCTGACCCCCCCCCGGGAGACGAGAGCAGGCAGCCTGACCCCCCCCCCGGGAGACGAGAGCAGGCAGCCTGACCTCCCCCCCCGGGAGACGAGAGCAGGCAGCCTGACCCCCCCCCCCCCCCGGGAGACGAGAGCAGGCAGCCTGACCCCCCCCCCCCCCCGGGAGACGAGAGCAGGCAGCCTGACCCCCCCCCCCCCCCCGGGAGACGAGAGCAGGCAGCCTGACCCGCCCCCCCCCCCCGGGAGACGAGAGCAGGCAGCCTGACCCCCCCCCCGGGAGACGAGAGCAGGCAGCCTGACCCCCCCCCCGGGAGACGAGAGCAGGCAGCCTGACCCCCCCCGGGAGACGGGAGCAGACAGCCTGACCCCGGGAGACGAGAGCAGGCAGCCTGACCCCCCCCGGGAGACGGGAGCAGGCAGCCTGACCCCGGGAGACGAGAGCAGGCAGCCTGACCCCCCCCGGGAGACGGGAGCAGGCAGCCTGACCCCGGGAGACCAGAACGGGCGAGAGAGAGAGGGATGTGGGGGGGCAGAGGACACTCTGGTATCACCATTAGGCCTCGTCCATGGTTGCTGCTTTCTGGCGGAGGCGCGCTGAGGCGCGCTCCCGCTCAGCACTGAGCCCCTACAGTCGCAATTAGAGCGGCTTTAGTAGGGGCTCGCCTGCGCTTTCGCAAGCGCGTGGAAGCGCAGGTCTTACCAGAATTTTACATTTCCCTGCTTGCCGGAGCGCAGGGCCGGTCATGTGAGCAGTTCGCCCAATGAGGGCGAACCAGCTCCGTGACGTCACGGGCCCGCCCCCTGACGGCGCGCTGACTAAGGCCAGGGAAAGCACCCTCAGCACGCCAGCAGGTAACATGGCCGAGGCCTTACTGGCGGTGTGTACAGGGTTATTGGCGCTGCCGGAAGGGGAATCGCCGATCATGCCAACGCGCCACGCGAGATGGTTCCACGAACTCAGCCGTAACGTACGTATATGTGCAAGTTACTCAGCAGGTAACCACGCCACGAGAAAAGGGCGGGTGCCAGGGGCGCCGAAACAGGGATTCCAACCAAGATCACCCACTTCAAAGACTGTGCACCACCGCGCTGCGCTCTCAGGGCGCCGCTGACAGCTAATACACATGGATGGGGGCAGGGTGACGAGGGTCACACTCACCTTGTGAGCTCTGACTCAGTCTGGCGGTGGATCGCGTGACGCGGGCCGGACCCCGGCAGTTCCCGTCGCTTTCCGAGCTGTCTGTGTGCTCCATGTCGGAATCTTCTGTCCCATCCGGACTGCTTCCAGCACTCCTCTACAGTGTGACAAGCGTGCGGTTACACCTCTGTATAACACCCGCTTTTCCATCTCATCCTTCTCCCCCCGTGCCCACAGCTGCACTCCTCTACAGTGTGACAAGCGTGCGGTTACACCTCTGTATAACACCCGCTTTTCCATCTCATCCTTCTCCCCCCGTGCCCACAGCTGCACTCCTCTACAGTGTGACAAGCGTGCGGTTACACCTCTGTATAACACCCGCTTTTCCATCTCATCCTTCTCCCCCCGTGCCCACAGCTGCACTCCTCTACAGTGTGACAAGCGTGCGGTTACACCTCTGTATAACACCCGCTTTTCCATCTCATCCTTCTCCCCCCGTGCCCACAGCTGCACTCCTCTACAGTGTGACAAGCGTGCGGTTACACCTCTGTATAACACCCGCTTTTCCATCTCATCCCTCTCCCCCCGTGCCCACAGCTGCACTCCTCTACAGTGCGACAAGCGTGCGGTTACACCTCTGTATAACACCCGCTTTTCCATCTCATCCCTGTCCCCCCGTGCCCACAGCTGCACTCCTCTACAGTGTGACAAGCGTGCGGTTACACCTCTGTATAACACCCGCTTTTCCATCTCATCCCTCTCCCCCCGTGCCCACAGCTGCACTCCTCTACAGTGCGACAAGCGTGCGGTTACACCTCTGTATAACACCCGCTTTTCCATCTCATCCCTCTCCCCCCGTGCCCACAGCTGCACTCCTCTACAGTGTGACAAGCGTGCGGTTACACCTCAGTATAACACCCGCTTTTCCATCTCATCCCTCTCCCCCCGTGCCCACAGCTGCACTCCTCCACAGTGTGACAAAGTGCGGTTTTACCTCTGTACAACAACCTTACATGGGCAACCAGCGACACGGGCAACCAGCGGTCTCTGATTGGGGGAGCGTTTCCTTTTCCCACCCTGTCCCAGAACCATTAAAGGTAAGTACACTTTGCCCGTAGGAGGGACTGACCCCTTAACCATGTCACTGCCATTAGTACACTTTGCCCCTAGGAGGGACTGACCCCTTAACCATGTCACTGCCATTAGTACACTTTGCCCCTAGGAGAGACTGACCCCTTAACCATGTCACTGCCATTAGTACACTTTGCCCCCAGGAGAGACTGACCCCTTAACCATGTCACTGCCATTAGTACACTTTGCCCCTAGGAGGGACTGACCCCTTAACCATGTCACTGCCATTAGTACACTTTGCCCCTAGGAGGGACTGACCCCTTAACCATGTCACTGCCATTAGTACACTTTGCCCCTAGGAGGGACTGTCCCCTTAACCATGTCACTGCCATTAGTACACTTTGCCCTAGGAGAGACTGACCCCTTAACCATGTCACTGCCATTAGTACACTTTGCCCCTAGGAGGGACTGACCCCTTAACCATGTCACTGCCATTAGTACACTTTGCCCCTAGGAGAGACTGACCCCTTAACCATGTCACTGCCATTAGTACACTTTGCCCCTAGGAGAGACTGACCCCTTAACCATGTCACTGCCATTAGTACACTTTGCCCCTAGGAGGGACTGACCCCTTAACCCTGTCACTGCCATTAGTACACTTTGCCCCTAGGAGAGACTGACCCCGTAACCATGTCACTGCCATTAGTACACTTTGCCCCTAGGAGAGAGTGACCCCTTAACCCTGTCACTGCCATTAGTACACTTTGCCCCTAGGAGAGACTTACTCCTTAACCCTGTCACTGCCATTAGTACACTTTGCCCCTAGGAGAGACTGACCCCTTAACCATGTCACTGCCATTAGTACACGTTGCCCCTAGGAGAGACTGACCCCTTAACCATGTCACTGCCATTAGTACACTTTGCCCCTAGGAGAGACTGACTCCTTAACCATGTCACTGCCATTAGTACACGTTGCCCCTAGGAGAGACTTACTCCTTAACCCTGTCACTGCCATTAGTACACGTTGCCCCTAGGAGAGACTGACCCCTTAACCATGTCACTGCCATTAGTACACTTTGCCCCTAGGAGAGACTTACTCCTTAACCATGTCACTGCCATTAGTACACTTTGCTCCTAGGAGAGACTGACCCCTTAACCATGTCACTGCCATTAGTACACTTTGCCCCTAGGAGGGACTGTCCCCTTAACCATGTCACTGCCATTAGTACACTTTGCTCCGAGGAGAGACTGTCCCCTTAACCATGTCACTGCCATTAGTACACTTTGCTCCTAGGAGAGACTGTCCCCTTAACCATGTCACTGCCATTAGTACACTTTGCCCCTAGGAGAGACTGACCCCTTAACCATGTCACTGCCATTAGTACACTTTGCCCCTAGGAGAGACTGACCCATTAACCATGTCACTGCCATTAGTACACTTTGCTCCTAGGAGAGACTGACCCCTTAACCATGTCACTGCCATTAGTACACTTTGCCCCTAGGAGGGACTGACTCCTTATACATGTCTTAGTACACTTTGCTCCTAGGAGAGACTGTCCCCTTAACCATGTCACTGCCATTAGTACACTTTGCCCCTAGGAGAGACTGACCCCTTAACCATGTCACTGCCATTAGTACACTTTGCCCCTAGGAGGGACTGTCCCCTTAACCATGTCACTGCCATTAGTACACTTTGCTCCGAGGAGAGACTGTCCCCTTAACCATGTCACTGCCATTAGTACACTTTGCTCCTAGGAGAGACTGTCCCCTTAACCATGTCACTGCCATTAGTACACTTTGCCCCTAGGAGAGACTGACCCCTTAACCATGTCACTGCCATTAGTACACTTTGCCCCTAGGAGAGACTGACCCATTAACCATGTCACTGCCATTAGTACACTTTGCTCCTAGGAGAGACTGACCCCGTAACCATGTCACTGCCATTAGTACACTTTGCCCCTAGGAGAGAGTGACCCCTTAACCATGTCACTGCCATTAGTACACTTTGCCCCTAGGAGGGACTGACCCCTTAACCCTGTCACTGCCATTAGTACACTTTGCCCCTAGGAGAGACTGACCCCGTAACCATGTCACTGCCATTAGTACACTTTGCCCCTAGGAGAGACTGACCCCTTAACCATGTCACTGCCATTAGTACACTTTGCCCCTAGGAGAGACTTACTCCTTAACCATGTCACTGCCATTAGTACACTTTGCCCCTAGGAGAGACTGAACCCTTACCATGTCACTGCCATTAATACACTTTGCCCTAGGAGAGACTGACCCCTTAACCATGTCACTGCCATTAGTACACTTTGCCCCTAGGAGAGACTGACCCCTTAACCATGTCACTGCCATTAGCACACTTTGCTCCTAGGAGAGACTGTCCCCTTAACCATGTCACTGCCATTAGTACACTTTGCCCCTAGGAGAGACTGTCCCCTTAACCATGTCACTGCCATTAGTACACTTTGCTCCTAGGAGAGACTGACCCCTTAACCATGTCACTGCCATTAGTACACTTTGCCCCTAGGAGAGACTGACCCCTTAACCATGTCACTGCCATTAGTACACTTTGCCCCTAGGAGAGACTGTCCCCTTATACATGTCTTAGTACACTTTGCTCATACACACACTGACACCGCTGGAGAGCCTGCGCACACCGGTGACACACACAGACACGTTATTTCCTTGCTTGTGTTTTCATCACGCCCTTACTCTATAGAACGGATGGGGCAGCCAATGAGAACACTTGAGATTAAATACCCAAGCCAATCACACCGCAGCTAGACAGGGCTTTGGCCAATCAGTAAGGCCGCCTCGGAGCAGCAGCCAATCAGCGCGCGCGGGGGGGCGGGAGCAGCGGGTTATTGGCGCTCCGTGGATTCAATGACTGCGTCGCCCCCCGCGAGGCCCGGGCTCTGACTGAAAGCATCAGCGGCCAATCAGCAGCGGCGCCGGAAGAGGGCCAGCCAATCAGCGCCCGCCCAGGCTAGAAACCAGCCAATCAGCGCACGCAGCGGGCCCCCCGCCGCACAGGGCCTTGATATAGCTGCGTTATTCCCGCCTCCCCCCGCCTGGACCCCCGTGTACCCGACACCCCGCTCTCCTCACCACCTCGGAGCCTGCACCCAGCAGCGCTCTCCCCCCCTCGGAGTCCGCGCTCTCTCTCCCCCTCACCCCCGTTTCCACCTCACCTTCCTCCAGGGCATCGCTTGGGGCTCCCCCCCGCCACCTTCTCACGGCGTGCGCGGCGCGGGCCCGGGTCTCGAGCAACGTCTAGTAACGGATGTCTCGCGCCGCCCTCGCGCGCAAGCGCGGCTCCTCCCCCCTGTTAATGCCTCCTCCCCCTCCCCCCGTCTCTGAACCCCGCGCGCCTCGCCGGCCCCGCCCACCTGCTCTGCGTCTCCTTCTTCAAGCCGCGCCCGCACGTCGTGTAGCGCTGTCTGTGTGAGCGGGGCCTTCTCGTGCGTCTCGCGCCTCGTCGGCCCCGCCCACCTGCTCTGCGTCTCGCGCTTCGGTAACCCCGCCCACACGAACGAGTCCCACCGCCGCCCACCAACATTGAATCTCGCGCTTCGGCACCGCCCACTCACAGATGCCTCGCGCTTCGGCTCCGCCCACTAACATTAAATCTAGTGTTTCGGCTCCGCCCACCTACGTGCCTCGCGCATTGGCTCCGCCCACTCACAGATGCCTCGCGCTTCGAAACCCGCCCACTCACATGCCTTGCGCGTCGGCTCCGCCCACCTACATGGCTCCTCACTTCTTTTTTTTTTTTCTGAAACTTTATTGAGAATAAAAATTGAGAACAAAAACAAGGAATTTTTTACCTTCACATAGTTGCTGCGGGTCCCCCCCCCCCATGTTGGCAGTTTATTCCCAGGGTTGCCACCTGCAACTTCCCGTCCACATGGCCGCCGCCAACGGGAACGCTACGTGACGTCACGCCGCGGCGTCAAGTGGCCGTGACCACGGGACGCCCTATGGCGTTCTCACGGCGTCGCGTGACGCTGTGATGTTACGTGGCATTCCCGTCCGCCGCGGCAACACGGTGGCATTTGACGCCGCGAGGCCCTGCTGACGGGAGGTGCCGGGAGACGCGGCCGCCAGCCGGAGGTTTTACAAGTTAACCCGTAGATTGGAGGATACGTGGCCAAAACCCGTAGTCTCCGGGTGAAACCCGGAGTGGTGGCGGCCCTGTTTATTCCCCGTGTTGATTCTGCGGTGGTGTATATCACTGATGGCTTGGGCTGTAACCTCATTTGGGGGACACAAAGTGCTTGGGGACCCTGGGGAAAGAGCATGGACTCAGGTCGGGGAGCCATTTTTTCATCCCTGGACTTTCAGGCTCCTATCTCTGAGGGAACCGAGGCCGGCCCCTAGCCCCGCCCCGTCCGATTCCCATTGGTCACTTCCAATTTCCCCGCTCCTCTTAAGCGGGGGAGATGGATGGGAACAGGTTGGGGGGAGATGGATGGGAACAGGTTGGGGGGAGATGGATGGGAACAGGTTGGGGGGAGATGGATGGGAACAGGTTGGGGGGAGATGGATGGGAACAGGTTGGGGGGAGATGGATGGGAACAAGTTAGGCAGGTAGGAATGGGTTGGGGAAGATGGTAGCAGGTTGGGGGAGATGGGATTAAATACCAGCACACAAACCTTTATAAAGACTTAGTTACACGTGTGTATTGAACTCTCCATGAAAAGAACAAAACAGAAGGTAGAACTCCCCCGTGACTATTAAATGTGCCGTCAGGCTGTTTCATGACGTGAAACCGCCCATGGACGCCACACATTACTAAATGCATCGAAGGTTGGGTGTATTAGGCTAGGGAGATGCTCCATCAAGTTAACCTCCTGCAGTTTAAGAAGAATGATATTAAAAGGACGGGGGAGGGTTCCTCCTATTTCCAATGTTTCGCGGACACTATACGAGAGATCAGAATCTGGAACGGTTTGGGGATCCCCCCCTGGATTTTCTTACTGGATACAGAAGCGCAATAAACGGATCCCTTGGTATCTCACCCCCCGGTGAGAGATTTGATAAGTCTCACAAGTCAGACCATGGGACACAACCACCATATGTGGGATATAACCCAGTCTCCCCAGCACCCATTGGAAGAATTTGGAAACATTTTGTGGCGTCTCGTAGGAACCATCAACCATCGGGAAAGAATTTTGTAGCCATTTTCTTTTATATTTGTACAAATCGAGCTCCTAGAGATATTGGAAGACCTGTTTTCCCATTCATCCCATGACAGATTCCCACCTAATGTCTTCTCCAGACACTCTCCCACCCTGACCCATTTGAGCCACAGCCATTTTGCAAACCCCTACAGCTATGGGAGACCTTCCCAACTTCACATTACGTCTAGTAGCGGCTCATATCGCTGTCCTCCATGATTGGCATATGTCCACCCACCCTCATTGGGTAGAAATTGAACGTACATTGCTACCTTCCTTTCCTCTTGCCAACTTACTTTAGTTTTGGGTACCCATATGGCCCAGGGAAGCTTGCGATATTCCCTCCACTCAATGCTCTTTTTTTTCTATTGGGCCAAACGTGTTACTAAGGTGGTACTGACCATCTCCCTTCCCACTTCAGTTTCTCTAGATGGCGAGATGTGGGCAGAAGTAGAATAACTCGCTTATTTGAAAAATCGGGAACATTACTATATTTCATGAACATACAAGCAAAATATGGTCTTTCCAACGCAAGAGCTGTAGAGGTTCCTCCAGCCAAGACGTTTGGTGCTGTCCTTAGGACAGCCCCCCATCTCCCGGTGTAACTACCTGTTCTCCCCACCAGACAACCCCCTCAGTGTAACTGCCTGTTCTCCCGGGACAGCCCCGCCATCTCCCGGTCTAACTGCCTGGTCTCCTGGGACATACCCCGGTCTATCTTGCCTGGTCTCCTGGGACATCCCCCGGTCTATCTTGCCTGGTCTCCTGGGACATCCCCCAGTCTCCTGGGACATCCCCCGGTCTATCTTGCCCGGTCTCCTGGGACATCCCCCGGTCTATCTTGCCCGGTCTCCTGGGACATCCCCCGGTCTATCTTGCCCGGTCTCCTGGGACATCCCCCGGTCTATCTTGCCCGGTCTCCTGGGACATCCCCCGGTCTATCTTGCCCGGTCTCCTGGGACATCCCCCGGTCTATCTTGCCCGGTCTCCTGGGACATCCCCCGGTCTATCTTGCCCGGTCTCCTGGGACATCCCCCGGTCTATCTTGCCCGGTCTCCTGGGACATCCCCCGGTCTATCTTGCCCGGTCTCCTGGGACATCCCCCGGTCTATCTTGCCCGGTCTCCTGGGACATCCCCCGGTCTAGCTTGCCCGGTCTCCTGGGACATCCCCCGGTCTATCTTGCCCGGTCTACTGGGACATCCCCCGGTCTAGCTTGCCCGGTCTCCTGGGACATCCCCCGGTCTATCTTGCCCGGTCTCCTGGGACATCCCCAGGTCTATCTTGCCCGGTCTCCTGGGACATCCCCCGGTCTAGCTTGCCTGGTCTCATTGGACATCCCCCGGTCTATCTTGCCCGGTCTCCTGGGACATCCCCAGGTCTATCTTGCCCGGTCTCCTGGGACATCCCCCGGTCTAGCTTGCCTGGTCTCATTGGACATCCCCCGGTCTCACCGCCTGTTCACCCGAGACACTGAAAAGGAAATTCTGACCAAATGGAAGTATTTATTTAGAAATCATTTCTTTTTTTATTGTTTCCAAACGATTCAGAGGGTTTTTGACAATCTTTATCTTTTCTCTTCCATGATGAAACCGCAGTAGCTCGTCTTCCAGAGAAATTGGGAATTAATCCATTATACCAAGAACAGAGGCCGCAGAATTTGGTGTCCGATATGGTCAATAGGCTCAAACTTGGTGAATACCTTTTATACAAGGCAGAATGGGTTTGTATAACCCATTCAACACCTCACTGTCATTAGGTCACTTTGCCCCTACATGGGACTGACCTTATATACCGTACTTAGAGATTAAGTGAGCACTTCATTTAAGGGTCAGTCCCACGTAGGGGCAAAGTGATCTATATTTATACTCGGCAGATTTTTACAGGCATCACTTATATTGGTCATTAAACTGTGATTAGGTCACTACGTTGGACTGACCTTTTAACTCATTGACCGCTTAAATCTGACCACTAAAGGGGTTATGTGCTCATACACAACCACCTCTAACTGCACCACTCCCGGTGACTTGGCCTACTGGAAAATGTCCTTCTTGGGGACGCAGTGACCCGGGACCCGGCTCCTGGTTACTGCGGCAGCTGCAGCAGCGTGCGCTGTCCGGGAGGCAGGTAGGTGACGTTGCGGGATCGAGACAACTGGTAGGCGATGTCTTCTGCTGCCTCCAGCTTCCTCAGCTCGATCAGGCCGTCGCCCACGTCCGCCAGCGAGACGGCGATGAGCTCGGCTGCCGTCGAGTCTCCTTGTGCAGAGATCACGGCGGCCTTCTTCTGCTGCTCGGCCTGAGGGTGGGAGAGTCGGGGGTTAAAAAAGGGACCCAGTGACGCATCAAAGGGTCGGAGCAAAGCGACCCAATGACCCCATCTGTCCCGTGCACTCTCCTGGTCTCTACTTTCCACGTTATCCTTCCACCTTCTTCCTGGTGACCCATGAACTCTCCCGCCCAACCTCGGCCGGTGCCACCTCGGACCTGACCAAAGGACACCCCGCTTACCTTCTCCACGACAAACCGGGCCCGCTCTGCCTCCTGCTGGGCCACCTGCTTCGCTTCCACAGCTTCGGTGAACTCTTTGCCGAAGGTCAGATGCGTCTACAGGAAAAAGCCGGCGGCGGCGGGAGGTCGGATACGCGTTAGTTAAACCCGTTTATTGGACGGTCTATTCCCAAACTATCACAAGAACGGAAAACAGCCAGCGCACATGTGTGGCAAACGCAAAGTGTTTACGACAAGACGACGTTTGCCGAGTAGTCAAATGAGGTACAAATGTATTTATTATTAACATTTATATAGCGTCCTTATCCAGGGTGATGTACATTACTTAGGTGCAGTGAGAGCTTGGGTGGTGGGTCGGGGTGGGAACATTATGGTCGGGTTATGGGTTAGGTGCAGTGAGAGCTTGGTTGGTGGGCAGGGTGGGAACATTATGGTCGGGTTATGGGTTAGGTGCAGTGAGATTGCTTCGTTGGTGGGCAGGGTGGGAACATTATGGTCAGGTTATGGGTTAGGTGCAGTGAGAGATTGGTTGGTGGGTAGGGGTGGGAACATTATGGTCGGGTTATGGGTTAGGTGCAGTGAGATTGCTTGGTTGGTGGGCAGGAGTGGGAACATTATGGTCGGGTTATGGGTTGGGTGGATTGAGAGCTTGGTTGGTGGGTAGGGGTGGGAACATTATGGGCAGGTTATGGGTTAGGGGCAGTGAGAGCTTGGTTGGTGGGCAGGGGTGGGAACATTATGGACAGGTTATGGGTTAGCTGCAGTGAGAGCTTGGTTGGTGGGCAGGGGTGGGAACATTATGGGCAGGTTATGGGTTAGGTGCAGTGAGAGCTTGGTTGGTGGGCAGGGTGGGAACATTATGGTCAGGTTATGGGTTAGGGGCAGTGAGAGCTTGGTTGGTGGGCAGGGGTGGGAACATTATGGGCAGGTTATGGGTTAGGTGCAGTGAGAGCTTGGTTGGTGGGTAGGGGTGGGAACATTATGGTCGGGTTATGGGTTAAGTGCAGTGAGAGCTTGGTTGGTGGGTAGGGATGGGAACATTATGGTCGGGTTATGGGTTAGATGCAGTGAGAGCTTGGTTGGTGGGCAGGGTGGGAACATTATGGTCGGGTTATGGGTTAGATGCAGTGAGAGCTTGGTTGGTGGGTAGGGGTTGGAACATTATGGTCGGGTTATGGGTTAGATGCAGTGAGAGCTTGGTTGGTGGGTAGGGGTGGGAACATTATGGGCAGGTTATGGGTTAGGTGCAGTGGGAGCTTGGTTGGTGGGCAGGGGTGGGGGTCTCTGGATTTAGTCTGGTCAGTAGCATGGAGATGGGTCTGACAGTGGAGGCGATTGGATCGGTGAGGAAGGTCACTGGAAGGTTTTGGAGAGACTTTAGGACGGGGTGAGGGTAGGGAAGATCATGGGCGTTGGGGAGGGATAGAAGGAGATTAACGGGGGATCATGGAATGTGATGGAGAAGAGTTGAGTTTTGAGTTGGCAGTGGAGGGGGCAGATTGGATGTGGTGGAGGCTTCTGGGTAATGAAGTCCTTTATTCTTATGTATACTGAATACGAGTTTCCCTCTCAGCCTGCGCCTCCCCACGTTACCCCTCTGGTTCTCTGTGTCTATCCTAAACCTTTTCCTGCATCATGTCCCACCTCTGCTGGGATCCTGCTCCCTGAACCCACTACCCCATCAGTAAAGGACTTCAACATCCCCCCCACTTTCATGTCCAACCACAGTGTCAATGACTCCTAAACACAGTGACCCCCTGTCCCCTCTCAGACCCCCCCCCCCCGGGCAGCAGGAGGGGGGGGACAGCGCGCGGCGCCTCACCAGCGACACGTCGTCCAGGATGAGCCCGAAGGTGGCGGCTCTCTCCGTGAGATCCTCGCTCACCTGTCTGGACACCAGCTCCCTCTGTGTGATCAGCTCCCCCGCGTCAAACCGGGCCTGCGGCCGAGAGAGAGGGGTCAGGGAGCGCGGCCGAAACAGGAGAGTGGGGAGGGGGGGGGGAGAGACCAGAGAGAGAGCACAGGGAAGGGCCCGAAGTGGGGTGTCAGGGGGCACCAGAGGGGGGTGGGGGGGCACCAGAGGGGGGGGGGGGGGGGCAGAGGCAGGGAGAGGAGGGGCAGAGGCAGGGAGAGGAGGGGCAGAGGCAGGCGCTCAGGGAAGGGCCTGAGAGAGATGTCAGGGGGGGAGGGGGGCGTGCAGAGGAAGAGTGGTCAGGGAGGTAGAGAGAGGGATCAGGGAGGGGCCCGAGAGAGAGAGGTGTCAGGGAGGGGGAGGAGGGGGTAGAGGGAGTGTATGGAAGATCCCCCCCCCCCCCCACACCACTTACCACCACAGACTTCAGGATCTCGGTGGTGATGGATGGCAGGACGCGCTCATCGTAATCCTCCCCGATCGTCATGTAGATCCGCGGGAGCTCGGTGGTTATCGGGCGGAACAGGATCCTCAGCGTGATATTCACATTCTGCATATCTGCAGGGGGCGCCAGGAACACGTCACCCACACAGGCCCCGCTATCACGCCTCACCCACACAGGCCCCGTTCTCATTAGGTCACTTTGCCCGTACGTGGGACTGACCCATTAAACACGTCCCTGTCACTAGGTCACTTTGCCCTTACGTGGGACTGACCCTTTAACCCATTAAACACGTCCCTGTCATTAGGTCACTTTGCCCCTACGTGGGACTGACCTTTTAACCCATTAAGCACGTCCCTGTCATTAGGTTACTTTGCCCCTACGTGGGACTGACCCTTTAACCCATTAAGCACGTCCCTGTCATTAGGTCACTTTGCCCCTACGTGAGACTGTCCCTTTAACCCATTAAACACGTCCCTGTCATTAGGTCACTTTGCCCCCACGTGGGACTGACCCTTTAACCCATTAAACACGTCCCTGTCATTAGGTCACTTTGCCCCTACGTGGGACTGACCCTTTAACCCATTAAGCACGTCCCTGTCATTAGGTCACTTTGCCCCTACGTGGGACTGTCCCTTTAACCCATTAAACACGTCCCTGTCACTAGGTCACTTTGCCCCTACGTGGGACTGTCCCTTTAACCCATTAACCCATTAAACACGTCCCTGTCATTAGGTCACTTTGCCCCTACGTGGGACTGACCTTTTAACCCATTAAGCACGTCCCTGTCATTAGGTTACTTTGCCCCTACGTGGGACTGACCCTTTAACCCATTAAGCACGTCCCTGTCATTAGGTCACTTTGCCCCTACGTGGGACTGTCCCTTTAACCCATTAAACACGTCCCTGTCATTAGGTCACTTTGCCCCCACGTGGGACTGACCCTTTAACCCATTAAACACGTCCCTGTCATTAGGTCACTTTGCCCCTACGTGGGACTGACCCTTTAACCCATTAAGCACGTCCCTGTCATTAGGTCACTTTGCCCCTACGTGGGACTGTCCCTTTAACCCATTAAACACGTCCCTGTCACTAGGTCACTTTGCCCCTACGTGGGACTGTCCCTTTAACCCATTAAACACGTCCCTGTCACTAGGTCACTTTGCCCCTACGTGGGACTGACCCTTTAACCCATTAAACACGTCCCTGTCATTAGGTCACTTTGCCCCTACGTGGGACTGCCCCTTTAACCCATTAAACACGTCCCTGTCATTAGGTCACTTTGCCCCTACGTGGGACTGTCCCTTTAACCCATTAAACACGTCCATGTCATTAGGTCACTTTGCCCCTACGTGGGACTGACCCTTTAACCCATTAAACATGTCCCTGTCATTAGGTCACTTTGCCCCTACGTGGGACTGACCCTTTAACCCATTAAACACGTCCCTGTCATTAGGTCACTTTGCTCCTACGTGGGACTGACCCTTTAACCCATTACACACGTCCCTGTCATTAGGTCACTTTGCCCCTACGTGGGACTGTCCCTTTAACCCATTAAACACGTCACTGTCATTAGGTCACTTTGCCCCTACGTGGGACTGATCCTTTAACCCATTACACACGTCCCTGTCATTAGGTCACTTTGCCCCTCCGTGGGACTGACCCTTTAACCCATTACACACGTCCCTGTCATTGGGTCACTTTGCTCCTACGTGGGGCTGCCCATGCTAGACCCTAATGAATTGCTCGCCCGTCGGTGACACCCATAGAATCCCGTCCGGTTCCCGGGATCAGGGAGGTCCCTCACCTTTGCTTCCCGTGATGACGGGGAGGTTACGAGGGCGAGAGCGGCAGTCGAAGATGATGGGCTTCTGCACCCAGGGGACGAGGAAGTGGGTTCCCTCCCCTACAACGATGTCCTGCACCCCACGGAAGCGATCGAAGAGGACAGCGCGGTGTCCGGCGTCCACTGGGGGAGGAGGAAAGGGAGTGTGAGGGGTGGGGGGGGAGTGGCGTTTGGGCAAAGGAGGGTGGGGCGGCAGGTCACTCACCAGTATAAAGAGCAGAGTTCACGACCCCTCCGGCCAAAGCCAATCCCAGGCCGAGCTTGCCGACCGTCTCGAAGAGCCGGGCTGCCATTGGTCACTGTGGGTTCCGTCTGCTTTCTCTACTGACCCTACACAGACACCACGTGTCAGCCACGGGAGGGGGAACGTGGGTCACACAGGACATCCCCACGCCCCAATCTTACCCCAAATTACCAGCAGCAAAGTGTCAGCCCTATGTGTGACCCTAATAACCGACCCCCCGGGGGGGGAGGGTGACCCTATATCTCACCCTAATAAACTGAACCCAGGGGGGGTGACCCTATATCTCACCCTATAACCCACCCCCAGCGTTGTGACCCTATATCTCCCCCTAATAACCCGCCCCCAGCAGGGTGACCCTATATCTCCCACTAATAACCCACCCCCCAGCGGGGTGACCCTATATCTCCCACTAATAACCCACCCCCCAGCGGGGTGACCCTATATCTCACCCTAATAACCCGCCCCCAGCGGGGTGACCCTATATCTCCCCCTAATAACCCGCCCCCAGCGGGGTGACCCTATATCTCACCCTAATAACCCGCCCCCAGCGGGGTGACCCTATATCTCCCCCTAATAACCCTCCCCCAGCGGGGTGACCCTATATCTCCCCCTAATAACCCTCCCCCAGCGGGGTGACCCTATATCTCCCCCTAATAACCCTCCCCCAGCGGGGTGACCCTATATCTCCCCCGAATAACCCGCCCCCAGCGGGGTGACCCTATATCTTACCCTAATAACCCGCCCCCAGCGGGGTGACCCCATATTTCCCCCTAATAACCCGCCCCCAGTGGGGTGACCCCATATTTCCCCCTAATAACCCGCCCCCAGTGGGGTGACCCCATATTTCCCCCTAATAACCCGCCTCCCGCGGGGTGACCCTATATCTCCCTTTAATAACCCGCCCCCAGCGGGGTGACCCTATATCTCCCCCTAATAACCCACCCCCAGCGGGGTGACCCTATATCTCCCACTAATAACCCGCCCCCAGCGGGGTGACCCTATATCTCACCCTAATAACCCGCCCCCAGCGGGGTGACCCTATATCTCCCCCTAATAACCCGCCCCCAGCGGGGTGACCCTATATCTCCCCCTAATAACCCGCCCCCAGCGGGGTGACCCTATATCTCCCCCTAATAACCCGCCCCCAGCGGGGTGACCCTATATCTCCCCCTAATAACCCGCCCCCAGCGGGGTGACCCTATATCTCCCCCTAATAACCCGCCCCCAGCGGGGTGACCCTATATCTCCCCCTAATAACCCGCCTCCCGCGGGGTGACCCTATATCTCCCTTTAATAACCCGCCCCCAGCGGGGTGACCCTATATCTCCCACTAATAACCCACCCCCAGCGGGGTGACCCTATATCTCCCCCCAATAACCCGCCCCCAGCGGGGTGACCCTATATCTCCCCCTAATAACCCGCCCCCAGCGGGGTGACCCTATTTCTCACCCTAATAACCCGCCCCCAGCGGGGTGACCCTATATCTCCCCCTAATAACCCTCCCCCAGCGGGGTGACCCTATATCTCCCCCTAATAACCCGCCCCCAGCGGGGTGACCCTATATCTTACCCTAATAACCCGCCCCCAGCGGGGTGACCCCATATTTCCCCCTAATAACCCGCCCCCAGTGGGGTGACCCCATATTTCCCCCTAATAACCCGCCCCCAGTGGGGTGACCCCATATTTCCCCCTAATAACCCGCCCCCAGTGGGGTGACCCCATATTTCCCCCTAATAACCCGCCTCCCGCGGGGTGACCCTATATCTCCCTTTAATAACCCGCCCCCAGCGGGGTGACCCTATATCTCCCCCTAATAACCCACCCCCAGCGGGGTGACCCTATATCTCCCACTAATAACCCGCCCCCAGCGGGGTGACCCTATATCTCACCCTAATAACCCGCCCCCAGCGGGGTGACCCTATATCTCCCCCTAATAACCCGCCCCCAGCGGGGTGACCCTATATCTCCCCCTAATAACCCGCCCCCAGCGGGGTGACCCTATATCTCACCCTAATAACCCGCCCCCAGCGGGGTGACACTATATCTCACCCTAATAACCCGCCCCCAGCGGGGTGACCCTATATCTCCCACTAATAACCCGCCCCCAGCGGGGTGACCCTATATCTCCCCCTAATAACCCGCCTCCCGCGGGGTGACCCTATATCTCCCTTTAATAACCCGCCCCCAGCGGGGTGACCCTATATCTCCCACTAATAACCCACCCCCAGCGGGGTGACCCTATATCTCCCCCCAATAACCCGCCCCCAGCGGGGTGACCCTATATCTCCCACTAATAACCCGCCCCCAGCGGGGTGACCCTATATCTCACCCTAATAACCCACCCCCAGCGGGGTGACCCTATATCTCCCCCTAATAACCCGCCCCCAGCGGGGTGACCCTATATCTCCCCCTAATAACCCGCCCCCAGCGGGGTGACCCTATATCTCCCCCTAATAACCCGCCCCCAGCGGGGTGACCCTATTTCTCACCCTAATAACCCGCCCCCAGCGGGGTGACCCTATATCTCCCCCTAATAACCCGCCCCCAGCGGGGTGACCCTATATCTCCCACTAATAACCCGCCCCCAGCGGGGTGACCCTATATCTCCCACTAATAACCCGCCCCCAGCGGGGTGACCCTATATCTCACCCTAATAACCTGCCCCCAGTGGGGTGACCCTATATCTCACCCTATATCCCGCACTCACCTCCCCGAGCTCTGACCTCCACATGAGACACGCCGCTCCCAATGCGCATGCGCCGCCGTCGCCGTCACGCTAAATTGCCACCAGCGCGTTGGCTGCTGGGAGTTGTAGTACTGGAACTCACCCGCCGCCCTGCCTTTCCTAGGCTCCAAGGACTACAACACCCAGCGGGCGCCGCGGGCTGAAAAGAAAAACGCGCCCAATGATTGGCCATCATACAGTTCTCTGTGCGCACGCCGAGGCAGTAAGGTCACATGGGGGGAAGGGCATTGGCGGCCATCTTTGATCTGGGAAAGATGCCAACACATTCCCTCAGATGCCTCATTGTAGAGAATGGTGGCCATTTGTAACAGATCCAGTGGATGACTGCTGATCCCATTGGTTGGATTTCAGAACCGTCTCTTGAGCTACCTACTAAGCACTCACCCATTAGTCACCTTTCAGTTCATTTTAACCCCTTAACATCCCATGAAGCCTAAATATACAGCACGCTGCCCTCATTAGGGTCTCGAGGACAGGCCGCGGCTGCAATTTCGAGGCAGTTGTGATTGTGGCGGGGTTATAATTCCCGCCGGCGGCCATATTATAATTCCGTGTCAATATTTATCTGGGAGTATTTGGCAGCGACGTTTGTGATCAAGAGTGAAAAATAGGGGTGCCTGGTGGCTTCTCCAAAAATACAGGGCACCATGGTGAAAGGTGCGACACACTCAAGAGACACACACCCCTCTCACCTCTCTCCGCTCCATGCTGTTTCCTCCTCTCATTGGCCCCTCCCCCAGGCTCCTGACACCTTCTGATTGGCTGCACTACGCAGCCGCAGCCAATCAGGATGGAGGAAGCTGCCCAGCCCCCTAGCACCAGCCCTGCTCCCCCCCCCCAAGCCGGTCAGGTCACTATGTCCAGAGAGGTAATACCAGTATACACATACATGTCCAGTATTAACTCTAATATCTTACTGGACAGTGTCCAAATACACGACAGTCCGGTTCAATACTGGACCCCTGGTACCCCTAGACTGAAAAAGGGAAGTAAAGGAGCTTTATACAGAGAGATATTCTTTGAAACAAGGTCCAATAATTAGCATTTCCCAGCCTAGAGAACACGCGGGATTTCTCAGTGGATATAACACAACGGATCCCATCCAAATTGTACAAGAAGTGATTTCCCGAAGTAGTGAATAAGATCTACCACTCATTTTTAGGATTTTTTTTATTACGAAAAAGCATTTTTTATTAAAAATGTGATGTATTGTAAGGTCCACGGGCCTGGAGGATCTAACTAACACTTACTATAAGAAATTTGGCCAAAAAGTTAGGGAGAGAAATGAATGGATAGCTGAAGTTCAGAAGAACATCACCAGCAACGATTTTAAAGTCAGTGTCTCAAGTAGGAATGCTTTTAATGTTAGGGTTAGACTTTGGATAGCTAAAGAATCCATAACAAGGGCAAAAAGGAGCAGGGAAAGGGGACATCCATGCCTAGTACCCAATTTACTTTTAATTAAAAGTGGAGAAATGCAGTAGCCAATCATTTTAACACGGTCAGTATAAAGGACACAAACCCAGCTTCTGAAAGTATGTTCGGTACCAAGACCACAGAATGAATGTCAGAATTAGAAGCAACATGATCCAGGACTGAGATTGTACTGTGAATCCTGGATTTGCGTGTACATTTTCACATCGCTTTAGGGGGCGGTACGTTAATCGCCATTAGTCCTTTATCCTCAGGAACCGCCAAGAAGTCAGATGGGAATCCAATGAACAAAGGCACTTGGAAAGAAAGGTAAGGAAAATATCAAAATTAAAACAAGGCAGCATTGAAGTACCACTGGGTCGCAATACTTTATTCAATTCTGGTTCGAGTCATGGAAGTGAGGGTCTGTGAGAAGCCGGAGACACCAGTCGCTACAACTGGAAAGTGGAAAACCTTCTGGAGAAGGAGCAATGCCAGTTACGTAGCGTCAGGATTTGAGTGCAATGGTAAGGACGAAGGTGCTGACTCTCATCCAGGTTGGACTGGAAGGCCTGCATAGTTAAAGTTAATTAGGGCCAAAGTCAGACCCAACGGCATCAACATCAAGTGCTCTGTTCCGAGAGGTTTAAATTCTGTTTTTGGTGACGCGGAAGGGAAAAACCCTAATCGTACGATATCCCCCCATTTCTCAATGGGGGATTAGGGGTTTTATGGCACGCCTATTCCTAAACGTTGTATTGAAAGGTCTTGAAACAGTAATAAGTTGCTGCTCCTGACAGTCAAGTTGGATTAAATTCTACTGGCTTTACATAATACGTCCTTCACTTTGAATTTGTGGATTCGGGCCATCACGTCGGTGGAGGTTCTTCTGGGACAAGGACAAAGTCTGCGCTCTGTCCAATATGTCCAGTCACAGGCCCTTGAATAATTCCTGGAGGTACTCTTCGAGATCCATGTTTTGAACACTTTCCGGTGTACCCTTTATCCTGACCTGACGTCTATTTCTGTAATACGAGATCCTCTTGATTTCCAAGGATCTCGGAAGAGGGGTTTGGTTACGGGTTTCAACTTCAGAAAATAGGGTTTGATGGTCAGAAGCCAACTCGAAGAGTCTTGTCTCGATATCGCCATCTGGATGTGGAATTTGTTTTTTAATGTCACGCTAAAATGTTTCAACAGACTTATGGGCTGAAATGTTGCTTTAAAAATCTTGAAGAAGGTCTTCTTTACTGGGCATGCTCTCTCATGCTAGTTATCTGTTGAGTTGGCCATATTGGATCCACCTATTTCCTCCCGGAAGGGACTAGGATCTTCGATAATAATGAATAACATTGTGGGTCCTCTCTTTTTCTGGGGCATCATAGCTATTCTAGCGATCAGTTGCCCGTTTAAAGATACGGTGGATGGGTCCTCAAAATAGGGGATTAAGTTTGGAGGATGGATCCCAGGGTGGGAGCTCTCGAGTCAGGCTCCCATCGGACCAGATGATGTCACTTACCCTCAATATTACATTATTTAAGTCAGCACGAAACTTGACATGACTCCCATTCGGACCCTCAAATAAGGCTTTTGTAGTGTCTGGACAGGTGTAACACCACCTTTAGGTATGATTTAAATAACATATCATTATTTTCCACTCCTCTTGCACTCCACTTGAGCTAAAGACATATTTCGGGGTCTGGATGGGGGTAACACTAAGACATTCTTACCGTCACGTTATTGGGAGTTATAGGGCCTGGATGCGAGTAACACTAAGACATACTTACCTTCACGTTATTGGAAGTTATAGGGACTGGATGGGAGTAACACTAAGACATACTTATCGTCACGTTATTGGGAGTTATAGGGTCTGGATGTGAATAACACTAAGACATACTTACCGTCACGTTATTGGCAGTTATAGGGTCTGGATGTGAATAACACTAAGACATACTTACCGTCACGTTATTGGCAGTTATAGGGTCTGGATGTGAATAACACTAAGACATACTTACCGTACGTTATTGGAAGATATAGGGTCTAGATGTGAGTAACACAAGCCTCAGAGACGGGAGGACTACAGGCCTCAGAGATGGGAAGACTACAGGCCTCAGAGACGGGAGGACTACAGGCCTCAGAGACGGGAGGACTACAGGCCTCAGAGACAGGAGGACTACAGACCTCAGAGACGGGACTACAGGCCTCAGAGACAGGAGGACTACAGACCTCAGAGATGGGAGGATTACAGGCCTCAGAGATGGGAGTGATAAGGATTTCAGAGATGGGAGAACTACAGACCTCAGAGACAGAACTACAGGCCTCAGAGACAGGACTACAGGCCTCAGAGACGGGAGGACTACAGACCTCAGAGATGGGAGGACTACAGAGCTTAGAGACGGGAGAACTACAGACCTCAGAGACGGGAGGACTACAGACCTCAGAGACGAGAGGACTACAGACCTCAGAGACGGGAGGACTACAGACCTCAGAGACAGAACTACAGGCCTCAGAGACAGGACTACAAGCCTCAGAGACGGATGGACTACAGACCTCAGAGATGGGAGGTCTTCAGGCCTCAGAGACGGGAGGACTACAGGTCTCAGAGACACTACTAAAGGCCTAAGAGACAGGAGGACTACAGACCTCAGAGATGGGAGGACTACAGACCTCAGAGATGGGAGGACTACAGACCTCAGAGACGGGAGGACTACAGGCCTCAGATCGGTGGACGAGAAAATGAACTTGTAGGACATTTACATCATAATAATTTATTTTTGTAAGCGAATTAACGCCTACAGTTAAGGGGGCATCGCCATACTTTGCAGTCAGCTTGAGAACTACAATTAAATATAATTATTTTTGTTACATAACAGACAGCCAAGAAAAGATCTACTTATAAACGGTTGGCATTAAAGGTTATACATTGGGTGTGCAGATATTTCACGGACTGTCAGAGTAAAGACACTTACTGATAACCACGACACTCAGTGTGAAGCAGGGGAACCTGGTACAATTCCCGGTGTCGGCTCCTTGTGACCTTGGGCAAGTCAACTTATCTCCCTGTGCCTCAGGCACCCTGAACATAGATTGTAAGCTCCACGGGGCAGGGACTGTGTCTGTAACAATCCTATGTGATGTTCCATTGGAACTATATGAAATTAAGTTGTTCGTACAGTATTATTATACTTGTTTGTAATACGTCTCCACCATTGGGAGTGTCTCTTGTGGCGGCCTTGTAGCTCTTCTATTGATGTAGATGGAGGACCGTTTGGCAGAAGCTTATAGATTTTTACCTTGTGTGCGAGAGAATGGAGGGAGAGGGGGATTTGAGAGAGAAAGGAGGGAGGGGGGGTGTGAGAGAGAAAGGAGGGAGAGGGGGATGTGAGAGAAAGGAGGGAGAGGGGGGATGTGAGAGAGAAAGGAGGGAGAGGGGGGATGTGAGAGAGAAAGGAGGGAGAGGGGGGTGTGAGAGAGAAAGGAGGGAGAGGGGGGTGTGAGAGAGAAAGGAGGGAGAGGGGGATTTGAGAGAGAAAGGAGGGAGGTGGGATGTGAGAGAGAAAGGAGGGAGAGGGGGATGTGAGAGAAAGGAGGGAGAGGGGGGATGTGAGAGAGAAAGGAGGGAGAGGGGGGATGTGAGAGAGAAAGGAGGGAGAGGGGGGTGTGAGAGAGAAAGGAGGGAGAGGGGGGATGTGAGAGAGAAAGGAGGGAGGCGGGATGTGAGAGAGAAAGGAGGGAGGGGGGATGTGAGAGAGAAAGGAGGGAGAGGGGATGTGAGAGAGAGATAGGGGAGGGAGAGGGGGATGTGAGAGAGAAAGGAGGGAGAGGGGGATGTGAGGGAGAAAGGAGGGAGAGGGGGATGTGAGAGAGAAAGGAGGGAGAGGGGGATGCGAGAGAGAAAGGAGGGAGAGGGGTGTGAGAGAGAAAGGAGGGAGAGGGGGATGTAAGAGAGAAAGGAGGGAGGGGGGATGTGAGAGTGAAAGGAGGGAGGGGGGTGTGAGAAAGAAACGAGGGAGAGGGGATGTGAGAGATAGATAGGGGAGGAAGAGGGGGATGTGAGAGCGAAAGGAGGGAGAGGGGGATGTGAGGGAGGGAGAGGGGGATGTGAGGGAGGGAGAGGGGGATGTGAGAGAGAGAGACAAAGGAGAGAGAGGGGGTGTGAGAGAGAAAGGAGGGACAGGGGGATGTGAGAAAGGAGGGAGAGGGTGTGAGAGAGAAAGGAGGGAGAGGGGGATGTGTGAGAGAAAGGAGGGAGAGGGGGATGTGAGTGAGAGAGGAGGGAGAGGGGGATATGAGGGAGAGAGAAGAGGGAGAGGGGGATGTGACAGACAGAGGAGGGAGAGGGGATGTGAGAGAGAGAGAGGAGGGAGAGGAGGATGTGAGAGACAGAGGAGGGAGAGGGGGGTTTGAGAGAGAGAGGAGGGAGAATGTCTAAGTGAAGGTCATTGTGAAGGTCATGTGTGATGTTCTTTAAAGCACCACAAGAGGGAGACAGAGACCAGTTTCATTCAGAACCATACCAACAGCATCCAAAGGTGTGTGTGTGTGTGTGTGTGTGTGTGTATACCATACAGGCCAACAGTGTGCTCAGCACTTTGCAAAAGAGACAATACAATACAGGGAATGCTAACACAATGACAGCAACTAACAAAGTCAGACAGTAAGAAAGGAAAACCCTGCCCCGGAGAGCTTACACTCTAAGAGCCCCATGTATTGTACTTTCATATTTCTACTTCGCCCCCCAAAATATCCGACCTTTCCCCCCTGAATACGTTCTGCTGGGGAAGAGTCCCCTAATATCGTCACTATGCCAGGGGAGGGGGGGGGGTGTAGCCCCGCTCTGCCCCTCACTAGCCGGCGAGCCGTGTGGCTGACCCTCACTAGCTGGACGCGTGGGCCACTAATGGGATAACACAGCACACAGTGAGACCAAGGTTATTAAAACGTAGGCGGTCGTATGGTTAGTGAAGGGGTAATCACGCTTATAATGCTATTAAAGTGTATATTTACGTGCGTGTTTGCGTGTGTGTCGGTGCAATGGCTCACTGAGATATTAGCCGTGTTGGGGGGCGCGGGAGGGAGGGAATAAAGTTAGGGGGGTGCCCGGGTATGCCACACTTGACAAGGTTTGGTAATCATTGCCAGCCAAATACTTAATGCGAAATCTACCGAAGCTCCCCTCCTCACCAGCTTCTCCCTCACATGCTCCCCTTCTCACCAGCTTCTCCCCCACATGCTCCCCTTCTCACCAGCTTCTCCCCCACATGCTCCCCTCCTCACCAGCTTCTCCCCCACATGCCCCGCTCCTCACCAGCTTCTCCCTCACACGCGCCCCTCCTCACCAGCTTCTCCCCCCATATGCTCCCCTCCTCACCAGCTTCTCCCTCACATACCCCCTCCTCACCAGCTTCTTCCCCACATGCTCCCCTCCTCACCAGCTTCTCCCTCACATACCCCCTCCTCACCAGCTTCTCCCTCACATACCCTCCTCACTAGCTTCTCCCCCGGATGCTGCCCTCCTCACCAGCTTCTCCCCCACATGCTCCCCTTCTCATCAGCTTCTTCCCCACATGCCCCGCTCCTCACCTGTTCTCCCCCACATGCTCCCCTCCTCACCAGCTTCTCCCCCACATGCTCCCCTCCTCACCAGCTTCTCCCCCACATCCTCCCCTCCTCACCAGCTTCTCCAACACATGCTCCCTCCTCACCAGCTTCTTCCCCACATGCTCTCCTCCTCACCATCTTCTCCCCCACATGCTCCCCTCCTCACCAGCTTCTCCCCCACATGCTCACCTCCTCACCTGCTTCTCCCCCACATGCTTTCCTCCTCACCAGCTTATCCCCCACATGCCCCGCTCCTCACCAGCTTCTCCCCCACATGCTCCCCTCCTCACCAGCTTCTCCCCCACATGCTCCCCTCCTCACCAGCTTCTCCCCAACATGCCCCGCTCCTCACCAGCTTCTCCCCCGCATGCTCCCCTCCTCACCAGCTTCTCCCCCACATGCCCCGCTCCTCACCAGCTTCTCCCCCGCATCCTCCCCTCCTCACCAGCTTCTCCCCCACATGCTCCCCTCCTCACCAGCTTCTCCCTCACATGCTCCCCTCCACACCAGCTTCTCCCTCACATGCTCCCCTCCTCACCTGCTTCTCCCCCACATGCTCCCCTCCTCACCAGCCTCTCCCCCACATGCTCCCCTCCTCACCAGCTTCTCCCCCACATGCTCCCCTCCTCACCAGCTTCTCCCCCACATGCCCCGCTCCTCACCTGTTCTCACCCACATGCCCCGCTCCTCACCTGTTGTCACCCACATGCCCCGCTCCTCACCTGTTGTCACCCACATGCCCCGCTCCTCACCTGTTCTCACCCACATGCCCCCTCCTCACCTGTTGTCACCCACATGCCCCGCTCCTCACCTGTTCTCACCCACATACTCCCCTCCTCACCAGCTTCTCTATACTACCTGTTACCCCCAAGTGCTCAGGACACTATATACTGCCTGGGATCGGTCACACAGTTTGGGGGATTATTAAGCGTGTGTCCCCCCCACGCGCTCAGGACACTATATACTGCCTGGGATCGGGCACACAGTTTGGGAGATTATTAAGCGTGTGTTCCCCCCACATGCTCAGGACACTATATACTGCCTGGGATCAGTCACACAGTTTGGGGGATTATTAAGCGTGTGTTCACCCCACATGCTCAGGACACTATATACTGCCTGGGATCGGGCACACAGTTTGGGGGATTATTAAGCGTGTGATCCCCCCACACGCTCAGGACACTATATACTGCCTGGGATCGGTCACACAGTTTGGGGGATTATTAAGCATGTGTTCCCCCCACGCGCTCAGGACACTATATACTGCCTGGGATCGGTCACACAGTTTGGGGGATTCTTAAGCGTGTGTTCCCCCCACGCGCTCAGGACACTATATACTGCCTGGGATCGGTCACACAGTTTGGGGATTATTAAGCGTGTGGCTCAGGACACTATATACTGCCTGGGATCGATCGGT